>NW_019154120.1:10274482-10571924 GCF_002288905.1 Enhydra lutris kenyoni | reverse complement strand
AGTGACTCTTAATCTCACAAAAAACTGAGGGTTGCTGGGGGGAGGGGAGTTGGGAGAAGGGGGTGTGGTTATGGACACTGGGGAGGGTATGTGCTATGGTGAGTGCTGTGAAGTGTGTAAACCTGGCGATTCACAGACCTGTACCCCTGGGGATAAAAATATATGTTTATAAAAAATAAAAAATAAAAAAAAAAAGAAAAAAAAATTATATATCTTCTTAAAACTCACTTTGCATGAGAACACAATTTCAGACAATGTGTAACTGATTCAAAACTTGTTTTTATATTTCCGTAGGGGGGGAAAAATATTCAGAACAACTCAGAAGATAGTCTAATATATATATATATATATATATATATATATATATTTTTTTAGTTTCTTTCCTCTTTAATTATATTTACCTTTTCCCTAGTGGGTAAAACTTTCTCACTTTATTTGAATATTCATGAAATATTTTTTCTTCACACTGTGGGACTTTTGACTATCTTGTACACAGTGTGCTCTCACGTACCAGGTAATAATGTAGAAGACAATTATAGGGCAAAATAATGAGTAAATGCTAGAGTCTTCTCAAACACAGAAATAGCCCACACATGAAACAAAACAAAACAAAACCAAAAAAAAAAAAAATGAAGAGTTGAAGAAAATGGTACTTCTTCCACTTTCTTCCTCGTATACCTATGAAGAGCAAAATGCTTTGGTTCATTCAAGTGGGGTAAAATTTTTGCATTTGTATATATACATATTCTCATAATTGTTAGCATAAACTGATGAGGGTGGATTTGCCCCCAGTTACAATGCTAAAGATATCACTTCTTTTAGAAAATTTGTTTATATCCTGTGGGTTTAAATGCACATATGCTCTTACTTAAAAAAAAAAAAAAAAAAATAAGAAAAAAAAATCCCTGTTACCTGAACAATGGCATATATTTTCAGGACTTGTTATAACTAAAATTTAACTGGAGGCAAATCCATACTTCTCATCTTGAATAAAAGACTGAAGTTTTTTTGTTTGTTTGTTTTGTTTCATTTTATTTTCATTTTTGGAGAACCCCAGGTGTACTTGAATGTGTCCATGATTACTGGTTGCTTGATCATGAGGATGACTCACTCGTCTTTTCCAACAGTACCATGTGCTTCCTTTCCTAGCTCTGTTCCTGTAATTAAGAGTCCCTTAAAAAAAAAAAAAAAAAAAAAGGAGTCTCTTTGATATTTATTCTTCTGTTCATTGAGTGCGTACCTGGTTAGAAATGAAACTGGGGATTTCATATTCTTTATTAGGATAATTGCCATAAAATTAATTTGAAATCTTTGAAGAACATTCTGTGGTCTTGAATAAATGTAACTGGATTATTAAGCAGGAAAAAATAGTTAATAAAAACTAATACAGAGTTTGGAAATTCTTAGAGGAACAAATAATACAAGCTCTAGCCAATTTACCCATCTGGAGCTAGTTGGTAGCTGATAAAGGTGAAGAAAAACATCAAGTTTATATATTTGTTCTTTTTTTTTTTTTAATTTACTTAAGAGAGAGTGAGAGAGAGAGAGAGAGAGATCACAGGGGGAGGTGGAGAAGCAGACTCCCTGCTGAGCAGAGAGACTGATGCAGGGCTCTATCCCAGGACCCCGAGATCATGACCTGAGTCGAAGGCAGACTCTTAACCAACTGAGCCACCCAGGTGCCCAATCAAGTTTATATTTGGGGCACAGCTATCACAGGTTTGGACCTTCCTTTCTCTTACCATGTATTGTGGAAACGATTCAAATGTAAAAATAAACTCAAGTTGATTAATATGAGTAATGTAATTTTGTTAATAATTATCTTTCAAAAGATATTCTTGCTTATTTCATCCAGATTTTTAATTATTGCTCCTCTTTTTTTTTTTAAGATTTTATTTATTTATTTGGAAGAGAGAGAGTGAGAGCATGAGAGGGGAGAAGGTCAGAGGGAGAAGCAGACTCCCAGTGGAGCTGGGAGCCCAATGTGGGACTCGATCCCAGGACTCCAGGATCATGACCTGAGCCAAAGGCAGTTGCTTAACCAACTGAGCCACCCAAGTGCCAAATTATTGCTCTTCTTAGCAAAGCTTTTTATTTATCTACATTATTTCAATAAATGTATCATGGCAAAATTGAGGAAATGAAATTAGTCATTCATAGTACAATATATATACAGGGGTTTCATTCCTTGATGCCCCAAATTAATGTTCTCAATATGTTTGCTCTGTTAAAGTGCAATTTTGAATCATTATTCATAAATAATTTAGTAATGTTAGTGAAGCAAACACCTTTCTTGCAGATTTTAAAATAGTATCTGGTTAATAGGCATAAACTAGAATGTTCCAGAAATTAATGAATTCTAAATTCTAACTGGGTTACAGTTGGTTTTTGTGAGTATATATTTATTGATTTGTGTGTCAGTTTCCAAAATAATACATATATTTTTTGCATCATGCACCTTCTGTAAGTGCTTTTGTTTTAAACTTGTCTTGTAATTTTGGCATTATTTTGGGATACCTGATTTCTGGCCCGATGTTTTAAAAATTTTGTCTGAGAGCATCTTTCTTCCATCAGAAATCCTTGTCATTGTAGATGAAGTGTATGTATTCACTATCTCACTGATAGTAAATGATACACTGTCGCTTAGATAGTTGGTGATTGCTTTACTCTGCCTTCTACTATGCACGACATTCAGAATTGTTGCACACTTTGTAAGAAAATAGAAGAACTTGTCAAAGAAATTTTAAAATGAAAATATGTATCTAGAATTATTATTGTGTTTATTTTTTGTGTGAGAAAGAAAATGGTGCGAGGAGTTACAATAGGAATTTGATCTAGCCTGATCACTGCCTTACATGTATGGCATTTTCCTTGTTCTTTTCTTCCCCTGAACTTACCTTAACTCCGGATTTTTTATTCCATGGTCTCCTTGGTGTATTCATTTTACAGTGTATTGGAGAGCTTTTTAAAGTTTTATCATGGCTTGGGCTCTCACCTGTGAGAGCACACAGAGCTGTAAACAGTCACAAATTAAAAAAAAAAAAAAAAAGAAAAAGAAAAGAAAAATCCTTGAATAGCGCATTGGAAGTGTGACACCTGCCTGCTCCCCTGTGTAGGAGGCAGTGAGTGTGTCCTGTCCAGGGCCCCCATGAGACAGCCCAGCACAGCTCCCACTGCTGTCTGTGGTGACTGCTAATGGCTCATACTCTGGCTGTCCCCTACCCTGGATCATTGCCCTGTGCTAATCATCTCTCTTGTTGGAAGGATTTAATTATTATTTCCATTTCTCTGATACATATATTTTTCATATTCTCTATTTCTCCTTTGATGGTTTTTGGTAGTTTCTATCAAGAAATTGGTCCATTTCATCAAATATCAAATATCGAATGTGTAGGCATAAAGTTTTCTTAAACTCTTCCACTAACTTTAATGTCCATGCTGTTAGTAGTGCTGGCTCCTCTTTCTGATTTTGGTAATTTCTTTTTCTTGGTTGGTCTACTTAGAGTTTAGTCAATTTTATTGATATTTTTAAAGAACCAGTTTTGATTTTGATCATTTTTCTCAATTGTTACTCAGTTTTTCTTAAGTATAGGAATAATAATTTTATATTGGCCTTTTCTGAGTTATAATTGACAAGTAAGTTGTAATATATTTAACGTGTGCAACATGATGATTTGATATACATAGGTATTGTGAAATGATTCCCATAATCAAGTTAATCAGAACACCATCATCAGAGTTTCCTTTGTGTCTATGACAGAGAATGCTTAGCTACTCCCTTAAATTTCAGGTATGGTCACCTCGCTGTATGTTAGATCCTCAGTACTCACCGGTCTTAAACTTAGGCCCAACCTCTCTCCATTTCTCCTACTCCTCAAACCCTTGGAAATCACCATTATAATCTGTTTCCGCAAGTTAACATTCTTTCATTTTAGATTTCCCATATAAGTGATACCAAAACGTGTAAGTCTTTCTCTATTTGGCTTATTTCTGCTATATGCTGTAATGCTTATTACCTTTGTTTCTCCTTGCTTTATGTATAATTCTTCTTTCTTTTCATAAGATAGAAGTTTAGATTATGGCTTTTACTGCGTTCTTTTTTTATTATTATATATACATTTAATGCTGTTTTCCCTCTAAGTACCACTTTATCAGCATTTCACAAATTATGATGTTATATTTTTCAGCATTTCACAAATTTTGATGTTATATTTTTATTTCAATTCAGTTCTGTTTTTATAATGCCATTTGAGATGATGTGTTTTGTAGAAGTGTTTTTGTTTAATTTCCAAATATGAGGGTTTTTCTCTCTAGCTACCTTTCTGTTAGTGATTTCTAGAGTGATTCTACTATGGCCTAAGAACATACTTATAATTTAAAAAAATGTTAAAAAATATTTTTACAGCCTAGAATATGATCTTACTCCATGAATGTTCCATGTGTGCTTGAGAATAATGTGTTTTATGCTGTTTTGGGAATGCTATAAATGTGTGTGTGTGTGTGTGTGTGTGTGATATTTGTTCTGCTTAATGCTATTAGAGCTTTCCAGTTGCATACTTCAGTAAATTTTGGAATGTTCTTGGCCATTATTATTTCAAATACTTATTGTGCTCCATTTTTCATCCTTCTTTTCCTTTTAATATTTCTTACATGTATATTATACATTCTGAAATTTCCCAGGATTTGAATGTTTTGTTCTTTTTTTTTTAAGATTTTATTTATTTATTTGACAGAGGGAGAGAGAGAGAGATCACAAGTAAGCAGAGCAGCAATGTTTTGTTCTTCTTTTTCTTCAGCCTTTTTTCTTTTCACATTTCAGTTTAGGATATTTCTCAGTAATCTGTCTTCCAACTCATGGATTCTCTGCTTGGCCATGTCATGTCCACTGGTGAGCACATTGAAGACTGTCTTCATTTCGGTTCTAGTTTTTGATTTCTAGGAGTTCCTTTTGATTTTTTCTTGGAGCTTACCTCTTTCTGTATACATTACTTACATGTTCTGGTATGGTTTTTACTTGTTCTTTACAGTGCTTAACATATTAAAAAATGATTATTTGAAATTCCCTGTCTGAAATCTTTCTAACATGTGTGTCATATCTCAGTCTGGTTCTGATGTTCACTTTTGTGTCCTCATACTCATTTTTCCCTTGTCTTTTGTTAGTTTTGTAGTTTTTTGTTGTTGTTTTTGAAAATGGGATATGTTGCATGAGTTAATAGAAACTGAGTAAATAAGACTTTTGCATGAGAATTTAGGAGTCGACTTATGTTTCATGTTTGTTGTAGTTACAGGTAGCAGAGGCTCCACATCCTCTAATTCCCTGTCCCTTCATCTCTCTTATCTGGGGCATTCCTATATTTTGCTGCTAAGAGACAGTCTGTGTATCACAATCCTTTTACTATAATGCATTGTTGTGACCTGGAGCCTTGTGATGGGGTCATAAGGTGTCTGGAATTATAGTTCTATGATATTCTGATTAACTGAGTCTTTTAGGGGATTGTGTCTTGGTGCTAGGGACTTTACAAGTTTTTTTGTCTTTTCTTCACTCCTGCAGTTTGTGTCCCCTGCCTTCTGCTTTCTTAGCAGACTACAGTGTTCCTAATTTATTTCTTAGAATCTCATCCGCTGTTGAATACATCATTGTTGTCCCCTTCCCTCCCTCACTTAGAGGAGATGGGAAGACTGGAAGAGGCCAGAGTGAGGAGACATTCATTACAGCTAGCTGGGAAGATGTCAGAAGCATGCTTTGGTGAATCTGGCAAATTCTTTTCTCCTAAAGTACACGTTTTTGCTAAAGAGAAGTCTCTGGGCATGTTTCACAACTATTCTTCTTCTTCCTCTATGAGGCCACAAAGGGAACTTTCTCAGATAGATGCCTTGAGAACCTGGTGGGGTTCATGGAGGGAAAACCCAGTAAACTGTAGAGGCTCCCCTAAGACAGTAACCTGTAGGAGTTTCTTATTTTCATGCTAATCCACACTTAGCTTCCATTAGTTCGTTAAAATTACTATTTAGGTGTTCCTATCAATTTATTGCTCCAGTGACTTCCAATCCAGATAAACTGGTTTCAGTTGCTGGTCTCTTTGGGTACACCTGACTCTCAGACTTCAGGATAGCAATTTGCCTGGCCAGTTCCTTTCTCTGATTGGTAGAGGAAAGACATTGATTTTTGGTTTTTCCAACTGTTTCTTGTTTTAGTAATGGGAGAGAAAACACCCTAGATTTTTCCCTTTTATTGCTGGAGCCGGAAGTCTTGAGCTGTTTTCAAGGAGAACAGCTCTGTCTTTGGAAGATGTGATCATTTAACAGAACCTTAGGGAGTCTCTGTTAATTCTCCAGTGGGTTTTTTGAGAGCCATATACCAAATACATCTACCATCATTCTATATCTTGGATCACATACCCTAATGAGTAGTGCAGATGGTACTACAGCTTGGAGCTATTCCATCGCCTTCTCTTTTCCTGGTGCCTATTTGAAATTGGCAGTTTCCTGAGTCTGTGAGGAGTGGATCAAAACTCCCCAAGTGTAACATTTGGAAATTCAAAACATTTGAAATTCTACCAAACTGTGTGCCTTATTATTATTTGTAGAAAGTATGAGGTACAGCATCTTTTGAATGTAGATATGCTGGCATGTCTTAGGCAGCTGGAATCCATCATCAAATATGGGTCTTATCTCCTACCCGCTGGCATGCATGTGTGTTATTGCCCATTCGTGTTCACCAGGTCTATTAGCTTAATGTCATCTATATATTAACTAGCATGATATTCTTTGGAAGGTCACCGTGATTAAGATCTCTTTATACCATATTATAATGGATCTCTTTATACCATACAATAATATAACTATAGTACCAATTATAATATGCATTAATATCTCTTTATACCATATTATACCATGATTAGGATCTCTTTATACCATATGTAATGCCATATACCATTTATTATATATAAAATATATAACATTATAATGGAAAGTAGAACAATTAAGATACCCTTGAGTCCAGGCAGGAAAGATACTCTTCTTTTCTTGCCATGTAATGGCAGCTTGCTTTTGATCTGTCCTCTTCATGTATACTGAGAAGAAAATATTTAATAAAACAAAAGCTATATGCCAGGTGTCTGAAGCCATGCTTATCTGTTCTGATAAGCATACAATATCCAAGATGATAACTGCAATTGAGGTATGGCCTGTTTATGATAATCATCGCCCACAACCATTGAGCATGATCCATCTGTTTTTTCAGTGTCCATAGAGGTAAATTAAATAGGGCTATGGTAGAACTTCTATCACTGCATTTTCCAAATATTTGAAGGTACATTAATTTCTGTGACCTTACTTTTGATTTACTATGTATGTGGAGGGGGAGAACAATTTTATGGTCTTTCACTCAATGTTTTGTGATGTAGTTGCCCTTGTTTTTCAACCAGGGAATCAGTGCGATTCTACCAGCTGCCAGGTATATCTATTTCATTATCTTAAAAATGAGAACAAAACAAAACAAGTTGCAAAGAGGTTCCATTAGTTTCTTATTGATAGTTTGACTTAATTTGTGACTTAAAACAAGAACAAAATTATTATCTTACATTTCTGGAGATCAGGAATTCAGAATGGATCTTACAAGACTAAAATTAAGGTGTTGACCTCAAGTGAGTTCTTTTTTGAGGCTTTAGGGGAAAATGTCTCTTATTCTCTTTCCAATCTCTAGAAGCTTCCTTCATTCCTTGGCATGTGGCCCTTTTATCAGTTTTACCACTACTCTCAACATCACCATTCTTTTCTCTAATTCTGACTTTCCTGCTTCATTTTTCTCTTAGAAGGACATTTTGGATTACATGTAGCCCAAACCAATAATCCAGGATAATCTCACTATCTGAAACTCTTTAATCGCATCAGGTAAGCCCCTTCTCTCATGTATGGTAACATATACACAGATTGCAGAGATTAGAGCTTGGGCTTTGGGGAGGGAGCATTCTTCCTACCAGAGAATCCATTGGATTCACTGATTTGTGCCAAAATTCTGTTTATCGCCTAGATTTTTCATTTCCAATCTCCTTATAAAGACATGACAGAATTTCAGTCCTCTTGGTATTAGTTCTGTATCAATCCTTGTATTGAAGAGACCTTGAAAATATTGGGACTCTCCTTTTCTCAGTGAAATTTTGCTTTGGTGAGTGGATTGAGAATCTGGTTGGGAAGGAATGTGTACTGAATATATTTATGATGTGCAACTTCTCACCTCAAGCTGATCTGGCCTTTTCTTCATCCTGGGTCAGTCAACTGACTAAATCTGGAACCTGGACAAGAAGCCATAATTTTTCATTGTAGTGACTGATTCTTTCACCTTCTCTGTGCCAACTTTCATTTTTGTTTTCTTATATAAATAAATCAAGCAACACTGTCATTAGCTATTTTTCTATCTCAGTGCTAGAATCTCCAAAATCTATTAGCTACTGCCATAAACAGTTGCAAGTAAAGATACCCTGCTTCCCACTCTGGCCTTGCTAGTCATTTTGAAATTATGCCCACCTTACCCTTAGTGTTAAAGACTGTCCCTTCCCCCAATGTCATTCTGAGATGGCCAATGACATCTTTCCTACTGTTATTTGAGAGCCTACCTCTGTGGCCGAATATGTGGTTAGTAAGGAAAAGGCATTCTGGAGCTTCTCAGGAATCTCAGCACTTTCCTCAATAGTTCATTATTTTTTGCCTTAATAAAAACAGGGTTTTCTGGACTATCCAAGTAAATATTATCAGATAGTGGGATTATCCAAGTAAATATTATCAGATGGTGGGACCCTAAAAATAGGGTTACTGGACTATCCCGTAAATATTATAAGGCCAAATATGATAAATTAGGTCTAACATTCCCACTTTTACGAATGTTATTGGACACCAATATAAGGAAATTCTGGTTTCTCCATTGTATTTAATAGACATTCATTCAGTCCATGTTTTAAGTAACCATCTGAGAAACTATCGGTCCCAACTCTAGGTGTCTTTGCCAAAATATTCACAAGTGAGTGCCTTTTCTTTTTTTCTTCCTTTCTTTCATCCTTTCTTCCTTCCTACGTTCTTTCCTTCCTTCCTTCCTAAGATTGATTTATTTATTTGAGAGAGAGAGCGAATATGCAGGAGTAAAGGGAGGGGCAGAGGAAGAGAGAGAATCTGAAGCAGTCTCTCCACTGAGCACAGAGCCCAGTATGGGCTCTCAAGAGCCTGAGATCAGATCTTGAGGTGAAATTAAGAGTCAGAGGCATAACTGACTGAGCCATCTAGGTGACCCGAGTGAGTGCCTTTTCTATCAATACTGAATCCCTATGCTATCCTTCTGTTCTGCATTCTGAAGTTCATTTGGTGACTAGGTCATTTTGTCCTAGAGCAGGGTTTCTTTTTCTCTGCTTTGGCTAAACTGAGCTACAAGTGTGGGCATATAGCAGCAAGAAAAGGAAACAGATGGATTTTGAGAACAAAGGACACTTACAGGACACTTACTTGAAGTGAGATTATGTGGTTTAAAGGCGAGGAGTACTGTTTGCCTCTGATAAAGGGAAAGGTAATATTTCAGGGCAATTTGGGAATTCAGTATTTTCAGGCATCAGTGTCCTATACACTGTGGATTTAGGAGTCAATTCTATAAGCTTCCATCTGGATAATGTGTAAAAGCAGGAGAAGACCATACGCTTGATTTTCTACAAAAATACATATATACATACACATACATGCATACACACACATACACACATATTTAAGAGCTAATATAAATTAATATAAAATAAATTTGGAGCATTTGAAGAAACATTACTCTGAAGAAAAGTATAGTATATTCAGTGATTGAGAGGAGATGTATATTCCTGATGATACAGTTATCAGTAATGAAAAAATAATTTGAAATCATTTCTTCAATATTAATAACAAACACTTCAGCATATATTTTCTGAAAAATAGAAATAGTCTTTGCTGAATCTTAATAAGATAGAAGAGATCTGGACGAAATGAAAATTAAACAACGAGGTTTAAAGGCAAAGTTAGGAAGCTCAGACAAAGGTATTGTACAAAATAAGTAAAAAACTCAAGTGGAACAACTTATTGGATAACACAAAGAACAAAATTGCCTGTGGGAGAATTCAGAGGAGTGAAATGAACACAAAGTTGAAACTTTTTCACAGAAGAAAGGCAAAGGAGTAAGAGATTGAACAGTGAAGAAAGTCAAAGATGTAGAGAAAGGTAAGTAGATATCAAGGTCAATGCTACATTTTCTAAGGTGGGAACTAGATGCATATGAACTGATATTTAAATGTTGTAACTGATGTAATTGAAAACATCTTTTTGGAATGGAATAAGAGGACTATATTGACTGGAAGAATTAGTTTTCTCTAAAAAATATAATTTGGAATTAATTCAATAGAAACTGTTTCCATTTGGTTAGTTTAGCCACCATAGAGAGAAATACAGTCACCACATTTTTTTTTTTTATCAATGCTGACGCAAGATAAAATAACTTTGCTAAATTTTTGAGCAAAAAATTGCAAGTAGGCTAGGTAAAACTCAAGTAGTTATCAGGCAGCAATATCTCAAAAAATGCCATAGACTTTTATAGATATCAATAGACAAGAGAAAAAAGTGCATAGTTAATTTGTTGAATGATGTATTCCTTCTGTTTTTTCTGATTTTCATTTTAATTTTCTAACTGCATCAAACTTCTTAAATGTTTTTAGGTTTGTAATACAGACATTTGGAATAATTCAGTTGAAATTGCCAATGCATACCTTATACTGTTATATTTAAAAATATATTATATATATAATTAAATATCCTAATTTAATAAGGTAGTTTCTAAAAATTCCTTGCAGAATAACATAAAATCCAAAAGTATATTAGTCACCATTTAATCATTATATAATCTTGTCAACATTTTTTGGCCCTGTTTGAATGAATATGATGACTGATTTTTTTTTTTTTTTTTTTTTGTCTACTGGAAATAACTCTAACATCAAAATTCTACAAACAAAAATATCTGAAGCAATCATCATCAAAATACATTAATATCAATGTATTAATTTGCATGCTCAAGATACTTAATTTGCATTATTATGAGATTGGAATATCTAAAACAGAATTGAGTAAATTTGACTGACTCTGATTCAATTTTAAATTTTAAAATAGTAAAACTTAAATCAAAATACTGTTAGTTGTAGCCAACTATATTTTAGGTCAGATTACTCTCTCCCTTTTATTTTGTGAAAACAATAAATATGTTAGTGTCTCTTTCAAAATCATATTACTTTTTCATATTCTGATTTCATACTCTGAGCATCTATTATGATGCATCAAGGTTAATGTTATGATGATGACTTCTATAAATTTATTGTTTTCAGAAGACAGTTTAAATAGCTTTAATAATTTGTATTAAGCTACAATTAAGCATGGTACTTGTGTTATATTTTGTTGCATAGTAATGTATCTTTACAAACTTGAATGACATTGTATAAATCAGAAATGCACATTATGGACTGCAGGGATGTAAAAGTCCTACAACCTTAGAGTTAGTAGGATTCCTAATTTTTAATTAAAGAAAGAGTAAACAAATTAGTATTTTGTATGTTGTTCCCAAATGCCAAATTTAACATGAGGAACAAAGATGCTTGGGAGTATTGCCTTGATTTCTATCTTTACCATTCTTCATTTCTGTTCCCTTTCCTCCATATTATTCCCAAGGCTCATTACATTCCCAGACTCTGCCTCTAATTTTTGTCTCTTCTTTGCTAGATTTTCTTAATATTTTACACACCCAAAATTCCACTAGCATTTATTGCATGATGAATTATCTGTTTATGTATCTTGTTCACCTGAGCTCTAAATCCACATGTCTCTTGTCCCAGTAGAAGCTCTCGCCATACTTTTGCAAATACCATACTCCCCCATTTTAGTTCTTTCAGATATTACCCTTTTAATTTATCCTGCAAAAACAAAAAGAAAAGCAAGCCAGCAGATTAATTTTCCTAAAAGTATAGTTATATGAATTCCTTATTGAACTTTCCCATGAGGTATTGTGTCCTTCAGTTTAAATAGAGTTACGTCAACAAAGCATTCAGCAGCCTCCATAATCTCCACCAACACAATCTCTGAATATTGCCTCTAACAGTTCTCTCACCCTGACCAACATGCTAGGTCACATGTAAACATTCATATATGAGTCAGATACCTGGTGCTCCAATTATTTAGGGAGTTAATGTTTAGGTTTATTTCTGTTACCCCTCATCAATATTTTAAGATGCTGATGATATAAAAAGAAACTACATGAATCTTTTCTTGATCATTTTGCCATATAATTTTCTCTCTCTTCTGAGCTTCCACTTGACTTTGTAAGAATGTAATGTAATTCCTCATAATTTGGTTTGCATCATCTTTCTTCTGCAATACAAAGACAAACAGTTATAAGAGAGACTCTTATTTTGACATTCTATACAGAGTTCATGTTTTTCTTTTTATTAGCATACTCATAACAACATGAATGTGTGTGGAGTTTATAGTACTATGTATTTGAGAACGTGCATAAATTTGAGAATAGCAAAAATAATACAGGATACACAAGATCTTCCACTCATCAAACCAGAAAAGTGCAACAGTATTCTTGTAGATTATGTGTTACTTTTCTCTTATTCCTACTGACAATATGTAAATTAACTTTATATTTTTTTCTAGATTTAACCAAATTTTAGAATTTACATTTTCACTGTTGTGTAAATTGATTTTCTATCCACTATCGTATTTTTACAAATTTTAAATTTTTAAATCTGTATTCATTATAAATTGAAGGTCAAATTATTCAGGTTTCTATACTTTGAATTATATTCTTAATTAACAAGAAAAAAAATTTATTCCAAAGGTATAGATTCAAACAACTATTAATTACACATTGTTTACTAATTTTATAGATTATGTGATTATAATTTAAATTGCTTGTTTATATTATGACAAATCATCCCTAAAATTATCTGATGTATGTATTCATCCACACATTTTCATGTCCCCCTCCCCTCCAGGTTTCGGAGGTATAATTCAAATACAACAAAAATCCACTTTTATTTTATTATTTTATTTTAATCTTTTGAATTTTCAGACTTGTGAATGTTCTGTTCATTTAATGTGTCTAAAGCTAAGTCATCTAAGTGTGTATGGGAATTTAAAATGCATTAAAATTACAGTTACAACAAAGTCCACATTTTAAGTGTACAAATCGATTAGTTTGGGCATATATATGGCCTTGCGAAATCTGGTTTTGAAATATTTAGACAAATATTTGTTATCTGTTGCTAAAACACAGAGAAAGACCAAATGCCAAATACATAAGTATTTGTCCACTGCTGTGAAAGAGAGTGAACACAAGGTATGCCAATTAGGTTCCTTGCTGTTTTTGAACATATTTTCTGTTTGCTCACTGCCAAACTTTTGTTTACCCCGTTCCCTCTGTCAAAATCCTCCTACCACAATATCCACCTATCAAAATGCAATCCCAGCTAGTCGTTGGAGCCCTTCTTTATGTTCCTCATCAAGAAGTTCTATCATCCATTTTTAAGCCCCCATAGTGTGCTAGCTCACATCCTTTTTTGTGTTACTTTTGAACATTTACCAAACACTATTTTCTAAGGCAACAATGAATTTACGGTCCTTTTCAGTAGAACACATTTAGAAATTAGCTATAAAAGAACAACAGTTTAATTACATTTATATATCATACTGTTTATGTAAATAAGTGCATGCATCAGTTTATCAGTCAGTTTGGGCTACCCTAACAACTTACTATAGGCTGGTTGTCTTTACTTGATCTTAGCCAAAAGGCCAAGAAGCAATGTATAGGCTGGTAGTCTTAAACAACAGACATTTATTTTATCACAGTTCTGGAGGGTAGAAGCCCATGATCAGGTTGCTGGCGAATTTGTTTTCCGGTGATTGTTCTCTTCTTGGTTTGTAGATAAACACTTTCTCATTGTGATGACCTCTTTCCTATGTGCACAGATGGAGAAAGAACTCAGGTGTCTCTTCCTTTTCTTGTAAGGACTTCAGTTCCATGGGATTAGGGCTTCAAACCAATGACCTCATTTGACCTTAATTACCTCAGTAAAGGCCCGATCTCCAAATGTAGTCACATTCAGGAGAGATGTTTAACATTTGAGTTCTTTGGGGGGATACAATTTACCCCGTAATAATCAGCAAAAGATTGATTCACCTCACCATGCATAATTATTTTAGGTTCAGATTTTTTAAAAAAATAATTTAAACTTTTCTAAACAGAAAATTATCAAACCAAAACAACCTTTTGTTTACAGCATGATCTATCACTTAATGTAACAGATCTTGGCAAATATGCTTTTTAGTAGATCCTGCTGGACCATGTGTCACATGTACTTAATAATACCTTAGCTGAGACCACTAGTGATTACAACATGCCCTAGGGAAACTAGAAAGGCGGCAGATAAGGCAATACTGGTATTCAGGAAATAATTTCTTTACATAAAGGAAACACACAGCATTAATTCACATAACTTGACTTGATAGTTTGAGAATATTAAACTTGGCACTATGATAGCCTGCAGGAAGCTGACATACCATTTATTTTTCATTACAGTTATCTACTACTTATTTAATTTTATTAAATATTTCTGAAATTATTTTACATATGTACAAAAATGTTCTTTCAGGGTTTTTTTTGTTTTGTTTTTTTTAACAAAAATTCTGGGAAGAAGGAAATAGGTATATGCCCTCCCTTCACAAATAATTACTTGGGATATTTTTGTAAAAATACATATATGTTATTACATAAACTAGGTAAAATACCACTTGGTTGGGGGAGCATAGATAAATTCTAATGTCTATCACACCAGTGCGTTTTTTTTTTTCTTTAAGTCACCAAATACTTGAAATTGAAGGCATACAATAGATCATAGAATCCATTCACTCCATCAATACCCAATTTTAAGATAAGAAAACTGAGTCTGTTGATATGTTTAAATGACCTGCACAAGACCATATCACCTGAACAAAAGTAGCTCCTTGATTTAGCATAAGGCAAACAGTTCACAATCTTTAAATCTTTTCATTAGCTTTGCTGTATTCCTGACATGTGGGTGGTGGACTGTCTTAATAACTCCTCACCCAAAAATGATTGATCTAAGATACTTTCTGATATTTTATACTTTCTTTGGGGAAAGGTTAGTGAATCTTTAAAAAAGAAAAAATATGAGCAACTTATACTTCTCTCCAGGACAGAGGAACAGAGACTTGTTTTACCTCCTCGTCAAGGATATTGCCGTTGAAAGGGGGAAAATGTGGTGTGCCTTACACCATGATGGATGGAGGAGTTCAAGGATGCAGTGCAGTAAAGGGGAAACCAGAGTGATCCTGGCAGTTTTCCTGATCTGAGATGATACAGTTAGGTGTTCAGGCATGCCCCAACAGCTGGAGTTTGCATGCTTGAGTCACGCAGCAGAGGAGTACAGAGAAAGACAGATCCGGAGATCTGCACAAGGAGGCTCTTAAAGTCTTCGCATGAATTCTGATCAGTGTGTGCAGGGGAGGAAACCACCTAAGGCTAGAAGGCTACTCTTGAGAGGAAAGAGCCCCCTGAAAGAGGAAGAGGAAATAATCCTCAGAGCCCACAAGCACTTGCAGTCTTTGTTCCTACCAGCTGCAGAAGAAAAACAATCATGAGGTATTGAGTAGATTTTTCAGAATGGCATTGACTCATTGGGAAGAGATTAGACATTAAGGCTGTTCTTAATAAATAAAATTTAAATAAAATTTTAAAATAAGCTTCAAAAGGATCAAACTATATCCACATGCTTTAGTTGTACACCAGAAAAAATTTCCACAATATGAAGAGGAATACAGAACTGTGCAGAACTAAGCAAAGTAAAATTCACAATGCTAGGCATGTAGTTAAAAAAAAAAAAAAAAAAGTCCAGGCATACTTTCATATATAGATATGTTTTACATGTCATTTTCTCCCTTGTTATGGATATAGAGAAATGCAATTTTTATTAGTATATTGACTTTTATCCTTCTACTGTGGTATTTAACTTTTCAAAAATGATCTTGCTTCAGGATTCTTGGTCCCCAGATATTTACATGCCTCACTTCTTTACTTAATTCTTGTCTCTCTTTAAATGTCACCTCCTCAAATGGTATCTTCTTTAAAAAGTTTTAGTTGAATACATCTGTCATGTTTCTGCTTTATTTTTTACCATACCACTTATTATTTAATATATTATAAACCTTTTTTTGTTTGTTTCTGTAACCCACTAAACTATAAGTTCAATAAGGACAATAACTTTGTTTCCTTTTCCATTGAATTCCCCAGAGTCTAGTGCTGGAACATGGCAAGGATACAATGATTATTTGTTGACTGAATAAATCAGTCAGTAATTGGATGGTTGTGGTTTCTGTGGTCAGTTCAAAAACAGATACAGACTGATCTAATGATTTTCAGACTACCTAAAGAGTCAATTCTAAATAGTTTATAGAATAAAAAAAAAGAAAAAGAAATGAGATTTGTGTGTGTGTGTGAATTATAGAATTGCTTTTGGAATGTAATTCCCACATCAAAAGACCCAGCTATTTATCTATTTCTTTGATTCTGGCTATAATCAAAAAGATGATCAAAAGATGAATAAAGCATCCATCCAAGTAAGCAAACACACACATGATTATAAAATTATACCTATTGTGCAATAATAAATATAAATCTGAAATAAGCATATGAGATTTTTTAAAGTAGTTCAAAAGAAGTTTAAAATCATGAATTGAACAGTATCAAATATACATCTACATACAGTCCATAGATGTATTTATATTTAAATATGTAAGAGTGTTGAGATGAAAGTAATAAATACAAATGTCCAGTAAGATACCATAAAACAATATTAGAGAATAATGATCTGTAAAGTCCTGTTCTTAAGAATATTTTTATGAGTTCTACTTACAATACTTCTAAGATGCAAGAATCTGTTCTCTGTTAAACATAACAATTATCTATCCATGAAGTTTATAAAAGGGGCTGAAAGCATTGTGGATGACAATAATCAAGAACTTCAAGGCAAAATGGACTAGTTGCTATGATTAAATAAGTTTCCAAAAATACTTTGTACTCAGTACAAAAATGAAAGCAAATAAATGGTTGTTCGATAGAATAGCAATAGTGTAATAGAATTCATATTGCCTAATCAATACAGATGTCTACTACAGAGTTCCACTACTTTATGCACACATACGTATTTCTCTATATTTGTAAATATTGTAACTGTGGTAAATGTGTTTCAGTGATAAGGCTGACACATTCATATGAGATTTTAGGACGAATATTAACCTGATTTTATCCTTAATGACTTGAATCTATGATAGAGCCACTATTGTCCAAATTAAATTAATGAAACTTTTAGCTATATTTTTCATTAGCTAAACTCACTCCTAATGTTAACAGGTGTTAAAAGCTTTCTGACTTTTGAACTGCCACTTAATATACTATGTGTCAAGGAAAATATTCCATCCTAGCTTTCCTCTAGACATATTTAGATATGATCAACAGAAAGAAAGCTCATTATAAAACCTGTAACCTTCAGTTTTCAAAAGATACGTCTTAACTCCAGTAGCAAAAACTCACAGTCATTTAATGTTAGCCACAAAAGACATCCACTCTTGCCCACCAGAGATTAAAAATTCAAGAACCTAAAACCTGCATAATTATCCAATAGGTATGTTGTCCATGTAAACTAACACATTGCTGTCTTTTTTTTTTTTTCGTTTTTAGCTTAAATCAAAACCAAGCTGGAATGAAATGAAAATACAACTAAAATTATTGGTAAATGAAGGTAAAATAAATGTTAAATAAAAACACCATAAAAGATTAAAAATCAAATCAACTAATTTCAAAAGCCTGAGGAATTATTTCATGTGTCAACAATTACAGAGTTAAAAAAAATTATGCAGTTATTGTGCATCTGAGACTACTATAACTAACTGGAATTAAAGTAAAAGCATTTTTAAATTTTATAAAGAAATAGGGGTTCTGGGTGCATCAATAAGTTGAGAGACTGCCTATGGTTCAAGTCATGATCCAGAGGTCCTGGGATTAAGTCCCCTTGTTGGACTCCTGGCTCAGTGGGGAGCCTGCTTCTCCCTCTGCCTCTCCCCCTGATTGTGCTCTGTCTCTGTCTCTGTCTCTCTCTCTCTGTCAAATAAATAAATAAAATCTTTATAAAAATTATAAAAAAGAGAGGAATAGGGGGAAAAGTATGCATTGCAGTATTTAGCTTAAAATCTGCAATATTCTGCTTATAACCTATTTCAAACACATGCAGTAGTCTTGATATTTTTATAAATTTGTATATATTTTATATACATATATTTATGTATATATGTTTATATATCGATAATTTTTCCTTAATAAAGAAGTAGCAATAAATTTGAACCAAGTCACATAAGGAAAAGAAATTACATTCACAAAGCTATGACTATTTTAGAAATCCAAGCAATCTTAATTTGTTAAAATATTCATTAATAACATCAGAAAATAAATTATCTTATACCTTTTTTGAGGCAATGTGTTCTTTTTGTTTTACTTTTATTTTTATTTTTATTTTTTACATATGCCTTTTGCTCTGCAGTTTACCCTGATTTTCATGAGAGCACAGCTTAACTTTGTCCTTGAACTTCATGCCATCTCTATGTAAATGTGTCTTTGCCAGCTCTGATTGATGAGTCATTGATGAGAGTTATGCACTGTAACCGTGTAGCATCAAGATAATATCTTCTTGTCCATTTAATCCACACAGGAATTTTGATACCTAACATATGAACTTTAGATCCAACAGCAGGAAGGGCAATAAGGTTAAACAGGGTCCCATAGACTCATTTTCTAATTTCTGCTTCATCCCGAACACCATTATTTTTCCCTAGGAAGAATTTATACATAATAGATTTCTTTTTTTTTTTCTTCCAACATGAACTAGTTTTATTGTGTTAATATTTGGAAATATTTCTGTAAGTTAGAAGTTATGGGTCTTGTACTTATGAATATCTCATGGTATAAAAACGTTATTTCAGATGTTTATGTGACAGGAAAATAATCCTTCCAAAAACAGTTGTATTGTACCCAAGATTAAAAATAGAACAGAAGTTGGGGCGCCTGGGTGGCTCAGTGGGTTAAGCCTCTGCCTTCAGCTCAGGTCATGATCTCAGGGTCCTGGGATCGAGCCCCGCATTGGGCTCTCTGCTCAGTGGGGAACCTGCTTCCCCCTCTCTCTCTGCCTGCCTCTCTGCCTACTTGTGATCTCTCTCTCCCTGTCAAATAAATAAATAAAGTCCTAAAAAAAAAAAAAAAAAGAACAGAAGCAATGATAGAATTCTTTTTGACTTTTATTATCACTATAGTTACTTTCTCTCTTCTAATAATAAATAAAATTTTCATCAATTTTTTTATGGTTTTCATTCTTTACTGGTCATTCTAATGTTCATCTTAGAAAGACTATGCAACCTGCAACTACCATTCTTTCTTTTTTCTTTTTTAATGATACTGATTATTTTCAGTGACCAAAAATATTATCTTGAATCAAAGATCTGTTTATGAACCCCAAATTTCTGAATTTAGAATTAACACATTAAATCTTAGCAACTACAAAAAAAATGCTATGATTACATATTTAATGCTGATATTTATAAATAAGAATCTAATATTATCTAGTTTATTACTATTTTGCCAGATGCAAAGAAATGGAACTTTTCTATTATACTTAGTATTATGATTCTTATTTGATTTATAGAAAGCAGTTTTCAGAGACCATGGCTTTAGTAATATGAAAGTTCTATTTCTCTTGGCTCTGCTGGGATTCTGTTTTGGTTCCAGAATCAGTGTGATGTGTTGGTAGCAGGCTTTGAGAAGAATAAATATGCCTTTGAGTGTCAACTTCCACAATCAAAATGTGCTTGTCTTTTTTTTTTTTTCTTTTTTCTTTTTTTTCCATAAAAACAATAGGTCCCTCCCTTTGAAAGAAAGCTTGCATTGGCAGACACTTATTTCTGAAGCTTGGGTATTCAGGAATTATTTCTCAGATTTTTTTTTTAATCTATCCAAATATTTCCTTCTTAAACATTATTTAATTGTTAATTTCCATTGACTTGCAACAAATAACTACACGTGAGTAGTTGCATCCTTATAAGGTTTTGCAACTCCAGGACTCAAATATCAGGTCCTGGGACTAATCTTTCACTGCAGTGAGTCTCTCAGGTCAGCACATACAAACCCCTACAAGATTGTTCTTTGTTTGTTTATTTGTTTCATTTTGTTTTTTTCCCAGGAGTGCTTTGAGTTGCAAGTACATCACCATATACATGTGTGTATGTGTGTGTGTGTGTGTGTGTGCCTTTCCTTTCCATGGTCACATGACCTTCTAATGCCCTTCTTTTTAGTAACCTGGTAGGATGCCTTATTCTTAGAAGGTAAATGTGGATGATTGTAATGGTGCCATTTGATACAGATTATTAGTGTCACATTTCCACTCCAGAAAGAAAGTCTTCCATGTGGTCATAAAATATGTGAACAACCCAATCCAAAAATCCATCTTCAGGCTCCCTCTTGAGACATCTATATTAATTATGGAAACCTCCATTTAGCATTTATTTCTTTTAATACACTTGCCCCATTTTTGAATAAGGAGAGTTGCCTCTTTTTCCATTTACTAGAAAAGTTTGCAGATGATTGGTACTATTTTCTCATTAAATGCTTCTTAGGCTTCAGCAGTGCAACCATCTGGGTCTGTGAGTTGTTTTTGTGGAATGGTGTTTATTAAGAGATTCAAGTTATTCATAGATTATACATTATCTTTGAATCTATTATGAAATTGTGTTTAATTATATGGTTTTCCAAGAAAAATATAACAGTTAGCAATTATATTTTTCATACATTTATACTTTACAATAAGCAATATATATTTTTCTCTTAATCCTAAATCCAGAGTCCACCAATCATTTCATTTTAGAACTCCACTATTTGTGATTCTTAAGTTCTGTTTTATTTTTCAGCTGGCTGGATTACATTTTCAAGTACATTTTAAAAAATATTTTATTTATTTGAGAGAGAGAGAGAGAGTATGAACTGGGGAGGAGCAGAGGGAGAGGGAGAAGCAGACTTCCTGCTGAGTGTAGAGCCCGAGGTATGGTTTGATCTCAGCACCTGAGATCATGACCCAAGCCAAAGTCAGACCCCCAACTCTCTGAGCCACCCAGGCACCCTTCAAGTGCATTTAAAAAAAAAAATATATATATATATATTTCATAGAGAGATGCCTGGGTAGCTCGTTGGTTAAGCCTCTGCCTTCGGCTCAGGTAATGATCTCAGGATCCTGGGATCCTGTCCTGCATCAGGCTTCTTGCTCGGGGTGGAGACTGCTTCTCCTCTGCCTGCCACTCCCCTTGCTTGTGCTCTCTCTCTCTCTCTGACAAATAAATAAATAAAATTTTAATAAAAATACTTCATAGATATTAAATTCTTACATTATTTAGATAGATGAGAATGCTTTATTCTGTCTTGACATGTGAATAATATATGGTAGGTTATTCCATTTTTGTCCATCACCTAATATTACTAAGATTTCTGAAGTTAGTATGAAGTATTTTATTTTATTTCATGTATTTTATGTTATTTTACTTTATTTTATTTTATTTTATTTTATTTTATTTTATTTTATTTTATTTACTTTTCCTGTGAAGCTGACATACTTTTTGTGCTTGGTTGCTGTAGATTTATAGATGTTACTTATTAGCATATTTATTAGCATATTTCCATCTTAATTATTTCTATTTATTTTTCCTTGAACATAAGTTTTTTTGTATCTACAGATTTGGTAATCTGTTTACAATGTATTTTTTCTTTCATGTTTTGGTTTACTTTTCTATTTTGTCTCTTTGCTTCTCCAGAAATATAAATTATTCTCAGGGAGGTTCTTCCTTGTCCTTGAAGCTGTTTGGTTATATTTGTGGTAAACAGTATCATTGCCCTGCCCATATTCATGGAGATTTTACCATTTTACCATTTCTGAGGTGCTTTGGTGAACTTCAGGAAGCCATATCTGTACCTCCACTTTGGAGCACTGCTTTGGGCCCCTGGAGCCATCTCATCAGTCAGCAGAGAGAACTAATATCCCTAGGAGTTTACGTCTTTCACCTCCTTTCCTCCCTACACCTGCTCCACGGGCAGCAGTTAACCAATGACTGAGACTGCACTGTGCTTCCTTTTCCTTGGAAACCATAAGGCCTAATTCATACTCCACAGCTCTTCTCTTGGTTCAGGTTCGTGCTGCCCTCTAGGACATCTTCATGTCACTCCATTCTGGGTTGGCTTTCTACTCACTTTCTTCTCTGGTTCCCTGTGAAAGTGCTTCTTTAATAAATGATCTGCCCACAGAACCTCATTTTAGTATATGCTTCTGGACACCAAATGGAGTTCATCCTTTCTTACATCTATATTGTATGTGTCTTTTTCTGTGCGCCTTTCCTCATTATTCTGTGCCATTTTTCCTAGCCAGTCCACTCTATTAAGGTATGTATATCTAACTCTTTCAGTTATACTTTTTGCTGTCTTTAATGCACTTTTCTGTTCTATAATGTTTAATGTCAGTTATTACTTTTGAACTGATCCCTCTATTTTAATGTGTTTCTATCATTTAAGTCCATCTCTTCTTTGATTTATTCACTAGCTCTTTTCAAACTCTTTCTTAAAAGTTTATTTAATATGGTTGTTGAGAGTGCATTTTCTTTTAAGAAAATATGTTTGCAGGAATAGTTTCTTATATTTTCTCCATTTTTGTATCATATCAATTCCTTACACTTATTTTCTTACTTGTTTTAGGGGTGTGGAGTATATTTCTTCATGCTGGATTTTTTTTCTGGTGATTATGTACTTTTGATTTAGAGTGCTTCTACCTAAGGCTGCTATTTACCCCCCCCCCAGAAAATTATATATATAAAATACACACACACTCACACACACACACACATATAGGTTCTCTTAGTTTAATCACATTCTCTTCCACACCCACTGGTAAGGAATTTCTGCCCTAGAGTTTTGAGAACGCTGGAACACAATACACCCAACTGGAAAGATGAAATATATAGTACCGCCCTTATCTGCAGATTCAGTTACCCATTGTTCTGGCTACTCACTGTCAACTGGGACTCAAAGCAGATAATATTTTCTACAATATAATGTCAGATGTTCAATAATAATGCTATGTTGCAATGCCTCCATCATTTACCTCACTTCATCACATCACATGGGCATTTTATTACCTTACATCATCACAAGATGAAGGGTGAGTACAGTGCAACAGGATATTTAGAGACATGACGGTGACAAAACTTATACCACAGTACATTGTTATAATTGTTTTATTTTATTAGTAGTTATTATTGTTAACCCCTTACTGTGCCTGATTTATAAACTAAGCTTTATTATAGGTACATATAGGAAAAGCATAGTGCATATGGGGTTTGCTACTACCGGCAGCTTCAGGCATCTGTTGTTCTTGGACCGTATCCCCAGTGTCCAAGGAGAGGCTACTGTAGTCTATTAATCCTGGGTTGTCACAACCTGGAGAGGGCACCACACCAGGCAGGGCCATATGGAGGTTGTACTCAAGAATAGTGGAAACAACCAGGGACCATGGGAGACAGATTTTGTCATATTAAGAGAGTGAAGTGACCCCTAGTTCCCAAGGGAAGATATGAGATTGGCCCGTTTGAATAATTCCCAGAGTTGACAGGTAATTGAAACCTGCTATTAGGGAGTATTATTCAAAAGGGTGGTTTGGCTAGAGGGCTTTTTTCATAGGAGGGAGGGGAACTGTGGTAAAGCCATTCAGGGCCTTCCCAGTTTCACCAGATATCAAGATGGATATAATATCTTAATAATACTGTCATAATTTTAAACCTTACACCACGTCTCTGAAACTCTTTCTTATTTAACTGTTCAATGAATTTCAAATGTGTAGTTTGTGTAAAATCCATGATACAACGTGAATACAAGGTCTGCTCACTTCTATTTGAGCATTTCCAAAGACAATTTTCAGAGAAGTTTTGTGGTGTCTTCACATAGAAAAGAAAGTCTGGGGTTGCGAAATGTAAAGGAACTGAAGTATGGCAGTCTCAAACTTTGGAGGGTAATCACTTCCTTCCAAATCCCTCTTCGTTTCTGAAATGCAGTTCTACAAGATAGTATTGTTTTTTAAATTTTGAGTTTATGTTCTTATTTCCCACAGCAGAACTAAGTGTTTTATCTCTGCCCATTCTAATACCATGCATCTGCTAAAGACCTCAGGTCACTACATTTTGAGTCATTTTCCTCAGGTCAGTCACATCCCTTGAAATAGACTCATACAACTCATATACCTTTAACTCCACACAATACCTAATAGGCATTTCAATAGGCACCACAAAACTGTTCTTTCTGTGATATTTGGCATTGGTCAGTGGTCACTACATTCTTCTAGTTTGTCTTTGGGGGCACAACTTGGAATTGTTGTTGTTGTTTTTCAAACACTTTACTATCAAGCCATCAGCAAGTCCCTAAATCCTGTTGGCTCTACCTTTAAAATACACCTAAAATGGAATCATTTCATGCTTCCTCCTCCATTACTACACAGCCCAAGATACTGTAACTAACTGCTCACCTCTCTTACTACACTCATCTTGTCAGAGTTCACCCTGCTGTGTAGGGTCTGGTATCTACACAGTAGTTGGAGGGATACTTTAAAGTACACATCTGATCGTATTATTCTTTTGCTTAGAAATCTTACCTCATTCAAAATAAAGTGAAGTTCTTACTGTGGTCTACATGGACCTAAAATATGTGATGTGTTTAAAATACATGATGTGATGATGGATCCTACCAATCCCCCTGCATAAAGCCCCTGGAGCCACAGTAGCCTCCTTGCTTTCCTTCAGATATTCCCTTGATGGTCTATTCCATCACTTTGAACTTATTTTTCCTTCTGCCTAGGAATTGCATTCCCTGGTTATCTTCTTAGTTTACTCCCACACTTCATGCTGGTCCTGATTTAATATCACCTCCTTAGAGAGGCCTTTTCCTCCCATCCTTCTAAAACAGCACTCGTCACCCCTCACTTCCAATCTGATTTCTCTGCTTTATTTTTATTCATTGCATTTATCATCATATATTATACAATTAGTTGTTTTTTATTAACTAACACTAAAGTAAAATATGAGCCCTTATGAAGTCAAGGAATCTGTATTGATCTCTTTTTGTTTGCCAATAATAGCAGCTACTAGTGGCTCATTTTATTTGTTGAACAAATGAATGAAAGAATAAATGCATCATTATATCTAATTGGCCCAACTGCATTTTAACTGATGGTTCTGGTGTTTGGAAATGTATTAAATTTATTTTGAATACTTTAAAAAGACACGGTTTCATTTTTAATCTTTGCTTAAAGCAAATGCTCTTTAAATATAGAACACAAAAGAAAATTCAGATAAGGAACACTTTGAGGTACCATGATTTCTAGGTTAACATGGCCCAAACTGTTGAGATATTCTCAGTCTCATGCCATTCCTGCTCATTCTTGTTTTCTTCAGTGGATTTTTTTGCTTTAAAGAATTACTTACAGTCATGTACTAAGCAGATACTTTTTTTTAAAAAGATTTTATTTATTTATTTGACAGATGGAGATCACAAGTAGGCAGAGAAGCAGGCAGAGAGAGGAGGAAGCAGGCTCCCTGCTGAGCTGAGAACCCAATTCAGGGCTCAGTCCCAGGACCCTGGGATCATGACCTGAGCCAAAGGCAGAGGCTTTAACCCACTGAGCCACCCAGGCTCCCCTGTACTAAGCAGATACTTATTGATGACTTGGTATAAAATAGAGCAGGGTCAATTCCCTAATCATGTTCTTTGAATGAATTTCAGCAACTCATACAGTTTCATCTCCTGTAAACAAGATAAACCACATTGTTCAGTAGTGGTATACTTCGCTTTTATAACCAATTATATTGAAAATATGATGTTAATTATAAGTCAGCTCTTGCTATCTTTTTTTTTTTCAAATTAAACTCATGTATATTTCACATCTGTAGCATTCCTCATGATAGATTTTGAACATTTTCTTACAGTTTTTCTTTGGCATTATAAGAAAGTCCCCTTTAGCATTTCTTAAATTATTAAGAATTCTGAGGTTAACAGGTTTATGCCTTGCACTCTAATTCTTTGAAAGTAGATTTATACCATGCTACAATATTGAGCTAGAGTTACTATTGTTTAAATCACACACTTTAAGATACTGTCCAAAACGGTATCTTAAAAAAGGAAAGAAAGGAAAAGAGAAATACCTTTCTTTTTTTTTTTTATTTTTTTTTATTTTTTTTTTTGAGAAATACCTTTCTTTATTTTAGGGTATTAAAAGGCATCACACATGGATTCATGACTTTCTAAGTACTCCTCTTAGAGCATCAGCAATTTTTCCCAAGGAAATGTTCTCATTTGCCCACCTGGTGACATAGAGTGTTTAAAAATAAAAATCATAGAATTTTAAAAATTAATGTCTCTATTTTAAGCAGTTCATTTTTTCTATATTTATAAATAACAATATTACTATTGTTACAGAGATCATCTTTGAATTCCTCACTTCCTTATGTGAAGTTAGTTTTATACCCAACATAAAAATGTAACATTTTATTCTTTGAACTGACATATACAAAGTATAAAGGAAGAGTGTCTAAGAACAACAAAAGATTTTCTAAGTACTTTTTAAAATTTCCAATATTCCTTCATTTATTTAATAAATATTTGTTATATCATATACAGGAACCATTGCTGTGTGCTAAGAATACACACAAACGCATATATACACACTCATGCACATGCACACAGATGACATTGCCCTGCTTTTAATCTAATTATAAGTGATGGCTATTTGTAAAAAAAAGACCTCTGTGCTTAGCATACATTAACTTATTAAATCCTGACAAAAATACCTACTGTAATTATCTCCATTTTATAGATGGAAAGACTGAGGGAAAAAAATTAAATAATTTGCTCAAGACAGATCACTGGCAAATGGAGAGGACTGAATTTGAAATTTGGCTTATTTTCTAGTCTCTTAACCACGATAGTGCATTTCTTCTCTTAGATAGATGTTCTAAGACAAGTGTGTGGATCTTCCTGGTGGCTCACAGCATTGTGTTCTGACTGGAAGGTGAATTCTTCTGAGATAATCAGATAATGTATGTGCTGAGACTATGAGCAAAGAGCCAATACATTCTTCTTCTTTTTTTTTTTTTTCCTTAAAGATTTATTTATTTTGAGAGAGAGAGAGAGAGAGAGAGCATGGGTACAAGCATGGGGAGGAGCAAAGAGAGAGAGAATCCCAAGCAGACTCCCCGCTGAGCATGGGGGCCAACCATGTGGGTCTCAGTTTCACTACTCAGAGACCACAAACCCAAGCCAAACCTAGAGCAGTAGTAGTTCAGCCTACTGAGTCACCAAGGCTCCTCAGGGCCAATACATTTTTTTAAATTTGTTTTTTATTACCATATAATGTATTATTAGGGGTACAGGTCTGTGAATTGCCAGGTTTACACACTTAATAGCACTCACCACAGTACATACCTTCCCCAATGTCCATAACTCAACCACCCTCTCCCTACCCCTCTCCCCCCCGGCAACCCTCGGTTTATTTTGTGAGATTAAGAGTCTCTTATGGTTTGTCTCCCTCCCGATCCCATCTTGTTTCATTTATTCTTTCCCTACCTCCCTAACCCCCCATGTTGCCTCTCAACTTCCTCATATCAAGGAGATCATATGATAATTGTCTTTCTCTGTCGACTTTTTTCGCCAAAGCATAATATCCTCTAGTTCCATCCATGTTGTTGCAAATGGCAAGATTTCATTTCTTTTGATGGCTGGCTGCATAGTATTCCATTATATATATATGCCACATCTTTTTTATCCATTCATCTGTTGATGGATATTCTAGGTTCTTTCCATAGCTTGACTATTGTGGACATTGCTGCCATAAACATTTGGGTGCACATGCCCCTTCGGATCACTGCATTTGTATCTTTAGGGTAAATACCTAGTAGTGTGATTGCTGGGTCGTAGGGTAGCTCTATTTTCAACTTCATCAAGATCAAAAGCTTCTGCACAGCAAAGGAAACAGTCATCAAAACCAAAAGACAACTGACAGAATGGGAGAAGATAATTGCAAATGACATATCAGATAAAGGGCTAGTATTCAAAAATCTGTAAAGAACTTATCAAACTCAACACCCAAAGAACAAAGAATCCAATCAAGAAATGGGCAGAGGACATGAACAGACATTTCTGCAAAGAAGACATCCAGATGGCCAACAGACGCATGAAAAAGTGCTACACATCACTCAGCATCAGGGAAATACAAATCAAAACCACGATGAGATACCACCTCACACCAGTCAGAATGGCTAAAATTAACAAGTCAGGAAATGACAGATGCTGGAGAGGATGCGGAGAAAGGGGAACCCTCCTACACTGTTGGTGGGAATGCAAGCTGGTGCAACTACTCTGGAAAACAGTGTGGAGGTTCCTCAAAAGGGCTAATACATTCTTAACTGACACCATAGAGACACCTTGCGTCAGATCATTGCACAAAGAGAATACCAGGAGCATTTTCACTTTTGTGCTAGAGCCTTGTTCATTCTCTTACCTCCAGTGAACTTGGCTGAGCCATAAATAATTAATGAACGCTCTTTTTGCTTATACCAGACATCTGGCCACTCATGGTCCTTAAGCTCAAACCTTGGTGTTGACCCTTTGAATTTTCTCTCAAATAATAAGATGTGAAAGACAAATCAAAGAATAAAATGAGCTTAAGTTTTCCAATTCATAGCCTTCCATATGATGGCCTCCGGTTCTGCTGGGCTTTCAAAATGCTTTGAACAGATCCCCAAGAATGAGTAATATCAATACAATCTTAATATTCTATCAAACTAGAAATATCTTTAAATATAAATCAGAAAGGGAGAAAATAACACAGGATAATAATGACTTTTTTTCTTCCCCAAGAAATCTCCATTCTTTAATATATATTCTGACCTATATTAGAGACCTTCTCTTAAAATTGGCAGTGAAATAGGGGAACTAGATTTAAATTAATTGATATGAATGTTCAAATTTCATAACAAAGTTAGAAAAATATAGTTCTTAAACCAAACCTCTGTGTAATGAGCTTTCATGGAGCTACTAGAACTAATCTAAAATTTCAGTCGACCATTATCACACATAGTACTCATCTTTTCTGGTATTCCTGGAATGTCAGTGCTCTTATATGCAATGCTTGAAGATTGTTACAATAATGTATATGTAGTACTCTGGGTTTCTAGGGAGAAATTTAAGCAGGAAGTGGTAGTTTTAGTTGTTATATTGTTACTCACTTTTGCCTCATTTTTAGAATGAGATGGATGGCAGAAAGCTAAAATACAGGGAGTAAAATTAAATATGAGCTGCTTCATGAACAGTTCTCAAAGTTATTTTTCAGCACTCCCAAATCCTTTCTACTTCACTGTCCCCTGAAGTACAAAGGGCTCTGCACGTTTAGGGTTTCTGTTGTTGTTATTGCTGTTGTTGTTTCCTTCTCTTCCTTCTCTTCAGAGGAAACAGTGAATATCCTAAATATTAAAAAATTAGGGGTGCCTGGGTGGCTCATTCGTTAAGTGTCTGCCTTTGGGCTTAGGTCATGATCTCAGGACCCTGGGATCGAACCCCACATCAGGCTCCCTGCTCAGTGGGAAGCCTGCTTCTCCTCTCCCATTCCCCCTGCTTGTGTTCCCTCTCTTGCTATCTCTCTGTCAAATAAATAAATAAAATCTTTAAAAAAAGAAAAAGAAAAGAAAAGAAATCAACACAACTCACAACCTCATTCATTGAGAATTTTGGATTCTGAATCACATTCTTCCTCTTCACTTCTTGTCTTCTGAAATGCATCTGCTTTTCTCATTATCCCCACCATCCTTACCTGGTCCAAGATACCATTATTTTTTTCTGAATTCACCTCTACCATGTGGGATATCATACAGCATGCGTGTGTGTGTGTGTGCATGTGCACACACGCACACACACAGACACACACACTTATTTTAAACACTTTCATCAGAGACAAGAAATACCGCCTCCCTCCCTCCCTGATTTTGCCCTGATACTTCTGCTTTGCCATGATAACTCCAAACACTCCTTCAGATACCAATTCAATTGCCCATTCCTTAGGAAAAACTTTCCTACTTTCCGAGTTTTGTTAATTCATTCTATTGTATTAGTTCATGGATCCTGCATTTCTCCTTCACAGAATATACTACAAAGTTATTAATATATTTAAGTGATCATTTAATTCATGTCAGCCTTACCACATGACTACAGGATGCATAAGGAAAAAAACTGATCATTTTAAAGTCATTTCATTTCCAGCAATTAGCTTAGGTTTTTGTTTGTTTTTTTTGTTTGTTTGTTTTTTTTTTTGTAAATCTCAATTTCATTTCTCTAAGATAAATGGCCAGGAGTGTGACTGATGAGCCCTAACTACCTGTATATTTAAATTTCAAAGAAACTGACAAATTATTTTCCATAGTGCCTATACCATTTTACATTCCCATCATAATACATTCAATTTTCATTTTCCTAGGGAAGAATGATTCTAAACATTTTCCCATGTACTTTATTTTGCCATGCATCTATCCTTTTTTGTGAAATGTCTCTTCACAGCTTTTGCTCATTTTCTATTTTTTTCATGTTGGATTTTGAGACTATATATTCTAGATATGATTTCTGTGTTAATATATGGCTTGCAAATATTACTTCTTACTTTGTGGCTTGTTTTACTTTATTCTCTTAATAGAGTCTCAGAGAAAATATTTTAAATTACAGTGAAGTGTATTTTTTTTCTTTTATGTATTTTTGGTGAAATGTCTGAAAGCTTTTCACCAACCACTAGTTCTTGAAGATTTTCTCCTATGTTTCTTTCTAAAAGTTTATGGTTGTCATTTACAAATAGGAAGAGTTTTAGTTTTTCTCTTCAGTCTTATCTTATTATTATTATTATAATTATAATAATAATAATTATTATTATCTTCTTACTTTCTCATATTATTTTCTAGTTAGAATTTCAGTATTGTGCTAAATTGGAGTAACAAAAATGGATATTTTATCTTATTCCTGTTATTAGAGAGGAAAGAATTAAGTTTTTCACCATGAAGTGTAATGATAGCTGTAGTTTTCATGTAAGTACTGTTTATGAAATTGAGAAAGCTTTCTTCCATTCCTAGTTTTATGAATGGTTTTATCATGAATGGGTATTGAATTCTGTTAATTATTTTTCTGCATCAATTGATATAATAATATTTTCTTCTTATTTAACCTGCTATTATTATGGTTGATTACATTGATTGGCTGTTTATATTGAATCAGTCTTGTATCTTTAGGATAAGTCCCAAATGGTCATTAATTTGCTGAATTTAATTTAATTTGCTAGTATTTTGTTAAAGATTATTGTGTCTATATTGATGAAGTGTACTATTTCATGATTTCTTTTTTTGTTATTGTTCCTTCTTTGGTTATGAAATCAAAATAATATTGGATATTTATTTTTTGAGAATTTTAAAAATTTCAAATTCAATTTATTTAATTGAAATAGAGCTATTCAAAGTATCAAATGAGTTGTAGTAGCTTGTACTTTAGGAAAAATGTACAAGCTTTCATCTTTTCATCTGAGTTGTCAAATGTATTTCAATACTTTTGTCAGAGTATTCTCTTATTAACCTTCTGGTATCTTTAGGGTCTATGGTGATATACTTTGTTTCATTCCTAATATTTTCTTTCCTCTTTTTTTCCCTTTGTCAGTCTTGCTAGAAGTCTGTCAGTTGTATCAATCTTTTCGAAGAATGAACTTTGTTTCATTTTTTTCTCTATTGTTTTTCTACATTCAGTTTCATTGATTTCTGCTCCTATCTTTTATTATTTCCTCTCCCTGCATGCTTTGTGTTGATTTTGCTCTCCTTTTCTAGTTTCCTGAAGTGAGAGCCTAGATTATTATTTTGGGACATTTTTCTTTTTTCTAATGTATGTATTTAGTGCTATTAATATCTCTTCCAGCACTGCATTAGCTGCATCTAATAAATTTTAATGTGTTATCATCTTATTTTTATTCAATGTATTATATATATATGTGTGTGTGTGTATATACATATATATTATATATATACATATAAAGCATATATATTTTTTAATTTTCCTTGAGGCTTTCTCATTGACAACTGATTATCAAAAATGTGTTCTTTAGTTTCCAGATTTTTCTGTTATCTTTCTTGTTATTGATTTCTAGGATTTGTTTTCTCATTGTGATCAAAAGAACACTTTCTTCATGACTTCAGTTGTTTTATGTTTATGTTTCAGTATGTTGGTATTTGTTTTAAGACACAGGATTTTTCTCTGCTTTGCAAGCTGTGGAAGTTCTATTCTATTTTTCCATTTTTTAGTCCAGTGAATCTCTGTTCTGTTGATGAGCACATCCATGGAGTTATTTTTTCTCTGTAATTGTACTTGTCACTTCTAAAGTTTTCATTTGGTTCTTTATTCTTAGGTATTTGCTAAGACTTTCTGTTTTTCATTTTCAAGGTTCAAGGTTCAAACTTGGTCATTGAAGCATTTATTATGACTGCTATAAAATCTTTGTCAGATAATTCCAACATCTGTGTACTCCTCACGCTCACATCTGCTGATTTTCTTTTCTCCTTCAAATAGATATTTTCCTGGATCTTGGTATAATGAGTGACCTTTATATTGTATCTTGGAAATCTCGGGTATTATTTTATGTGACTGTGTCTCTTATCTGAGTATTTGTTTTGAAGGTTTTCTCTTATACTACACCAGCAGGGAGAAGGGTGTACTTTCTCATTGTTGACAAATGGGGCACAAATCTGTTTTACCCTGTTTTCCCCATGTGGCTTATATTAACATCGTGGAGATTGACGGCTTAGTTACCTCTGGAAAGTGATGAAAATTCTCTCTTCTGTCCAGCCTGCTCTGACACCACACAGAGGAGTAGTGAGAAAGGTGTTTTACTGCTGCTAATAGGGTTTGAAAGTCAGGATCCTCAAATGGTCTCTAGTAATAGCATATGAATGGTGGGGGGTGTGGATCTGGCTACCATTGGATAGGAAGATATTTTCAGTTCCCATTTGGAATTGTCCGATATCACACCAGGGAAGTATGCCTCATTACAGCTGGTCCCCGCCTCAGCTTTTGCTGACAAGGGTGGGATGGGGCACTTTTTTTCTGTGTGGGGTGTAGGCTAGAGTAGGCACAGTTTTTATCTAAAGGTTTTTTGCTTTCCTGTACTTCCCCTTTCGTGGTTCTTTGACCAGAGAAAGCAGATTTTAATTTATTTTTAATTTTTATACTTTTATCTGTGCTCAGTGGTGCTTCTGGGCTTCTGGCTTCTTTAGCTCTAAGTCTGGAGTGTATGAGGCATATAGAAAGCCCAGGGAGCTATCTGCCATGGTGTTTTGTGGTTGTCAGTTTTATGCACCAGGCCTTTTCAACTTGCAGAATGTTTTTATATTATCATGTTATAGAATGTTTAGTTATATATAAGTTATTTGCATAACATATAAAATACATAATTTTTATCTGTTCAGGAAGAATAGGAGGACACATGGCTAATATATACCTCCTAGTGTGGTACCTGAAATGGCAATTTAATTTTGATATTCCAGAGACTGAATCCTTTTCCTTTTGATTGGTGTTCATTGAGCTTTTTTCATTGAGCTCTAATTTTCATCCAGTTTGAATAATTCTCAGATAGTACTTCAAATATTTTTTTCTTCCCCTTTCCTGTCTTATTCTCAATTCCGAATATACTTGTTAGACTGATACTGCTCACAACACCTGAAATCCTATTTTTTGGAGTTAGCTCATTGATAGAACATTGAGTATTTTATTTTCTCTTTTCTACATTTTTGTAATATTTTCTGTTTCTCACATGCATATTTATATATAGGAAATGCACTTGGTTGAAATGAGCATATTCTATATACAAATTTTGGAATGTAAATAGTAAGGAAAATGAGAAGGAAAAAAAAAGAGTAAGTGGCTTTCAACCCATGGTTTACAGTAAAATATATAAAGACCTACTTTTTCAGGTTAAATAAGAGGCAAACAATAGAGCACAATAGATGGCTCAGAAAAAAATTCTCATTATATTTGAAAAAATATAAGTTTAATGGTAGAGATTATTGGGTGGGTAAAATTAGTGTTCAATTAATTGTGTAAAAGCAATTGGTTGATTAAGAATAATACGAAGATAGGCTTTTGCTTCAGAACTAAATACTTTTGAGGTACATAATGTTGAATTATGATTATAAAAAACAGGAGATTCCTACAATGTCTTGAAATGTGAAAGGACTTCTTAAACATAGAAACAACAGGAGAAATCAAGAAGGAAATTTGGTAATTTTTCCAAAAAATTAATTTTTTAAAATTCTTATTTGAGAAACACACCAAAATGAAATTTATATTTAAAGTACATAGTAAGGGGCACCTGGGTGGTTCAGTGGGTTAAGCCTCTGCCTTCGGCTCAGGTCATGATCTCAGGGTCCTGGGATCGAGCCCCACGTCGGGCTCTCTGCTCAGCAGAGAACCTGCTTCCCCGACCCCCACCTCTCTCTGCCTGCCTCTTTGCCTACTTGTGATCTCTCTCTCTCCCTCTGTCAAATAAATAAATAAAATCTTTAAAAAAAAAATAAAGTACATAGTAAGATTAAATGCCTATAGCAATCAAAACAGAAAAAAAAAGAATATCCCTGTTACATCAGTAGCTTCTAAAAGTCATGAGGAAAACCTACATGTTTAGTGTATAGTAAATGAATAAATAATAAATATAAAAATGACCAGTTGATCTAAAAAAATGTTAAACTTCAATTTTTTAAAGAATGATTTTTTACTTTCTTTTTTATTGGTTATACAGAATGTGCATGCAGTTTTATCATCTCCTTAGGACCTAGTTCAGCAATTTTTATATCATTTGACCTAGTTATACAACTTTACTCAAGGTGTATTATAGCATAGTTATTGAGAAAACTCGCTTTGGGGAGAGACTCTCACCATCTGGCTGTATGACATTGTGTAAGTTATTTTTCTGGTTTTGTTATCTATAAAGTAGAGATAATTTTACCTACATTATTGACAAATGTTTTACCAATAAGAAAACATATAGTATTCAACTATTAAATTACATTTCAAATACTATATAATATATATAGCAGGCATTTACAGTATAAAATTTTATATGCATTGAGTTCCAAATTTATGATAAATATATACGAATGAGTTATATATAACACAGGCACCACACACAAACACAGACGCATGCATTCACAATATGTTCTGTATTGTGTGATTAAAGGCCATTGTTATTTTCTCTTTTGTGTCTGTTATTTCCAAGCATTTCCAAATATTTCCATTTCCCAAAATATTCCACATAAGCATGTGTTACTTATTGAGTCAGGAAATAATAAAAACAATCAATAAACTTTCCAAAAATTTCTTTGTTCTCATCTTTGTTTATTGTTTAGCAATAATATAGTATGCCAAAACTAAAATTGCCTAGTGTTTTTTTTATCATGGGGAGTCCATATTTACTTCTGCCATCTGGAAATGTGGTTTACACCATAGAGAGTAGCAGATCATAATACAATGAACTACCATATGTGACAGAATTCAATTTTGTTCCCAAATGTTGTATAGTAAAAATTTGATTGTTTGCAGTATTATACCACCTGCATTGTCACAAAGAGGTATTTCTGTAGGTTTTTCAGCAACGAAACTGTTGTTTTTCACTTTTTCTTTTCTCATGGATATTAACACTATAATTCATATATTGTCTGGTTAATTGAACCAACATACATTAAAATTAGTCTAAGATAATTACTCTTCCCTTCTACACAAAGGAACAATGTCATTATGTGCAATAGAAATTGTATTCCTTAAAGCAATGCAATTCACTTCAGATTTGACTTTCTATTGTGTAACTGCACTATCACTAGAGGAAATGGAAAACATTTTTTACAGATGTTTGCATATTATCAGATACCAGATTTACCAGATTTGGAAAGTTGATTAGGAAAAATATTACACACTCTGTCAAAATGTTCAAGTTACATGGTGATTTGTTTATAATTCAGAAACCCTTTATCTACTTTCTCTGTGCTTTAACTATTAAAATATTTCTTTAGGATGGATAATGATAAGATACAAAGCAGACTTTTCTGATAGTATAGATTGAGTGATCCCTGCCTTTCAAAATCAGAATTAATTGTCTTCTCTTTTCACCATTTCTTTTCTGATGTGAGTTGGTCAGTTTCTCATCATCTCAACCATTACTTTATGGTAGGCTATTGACAGGTACACTTGAAAAATATCCTAAGTAGATGATGAAAACCTCATAGACCCTGCATCACAGGTATAAATTAGGAGAATTTACCCTAATCCTGATAACGGAAGTTGGTTTTTATTTATTTTTTTTTAAATGGAAAACTTAAGGCTTGGAAAATTGGCTGTAACTTCCAGAAGAGCCTAGTTATTCCCTTGAGTGTAAGTGCACTATTAAGTGGTCCTCAGAAGAGAAGGAATAAGTGGAGCATATTACCACTGTATCCACTACACATATTAGCACTATTAGCAGTTTCAAGAATGAATAAAACTAAAACCAGTCTTGAACCCAGACCAAACTCTGGTGCTGAGATGTCTTGCTTGGAAAACCTGGTAGTAAATAACTATTTATTTGAAACTATTTACTTGGAAAACCTGCTGCCAGTAAATAAACTAAATAAACTAAAAAATAAACTATTGATATTTGTAACCAATCTTTCTTTATATTTTGGGTATGTTTTTGTTACTTTACCTCACTCTTTTTCATCTCTTGATTAGGTCGCCTTTATCAAGATTCTATAGTGTGCTGGTGTCAAAGGTAATTCACAGAGTGATCACATTATTTCTTAACATAGTAAGACAGTATGTTCCTGGAAGACATATTCTTCTCCATCATCTTTTTCATTTTGTGATCATTTCTCTTTGAAAGATGCTACTTATAATGTAAAAAAAAAATCTGGAATTTTACTAAGCAAACTATATAGTAAACTGAAATCCAAGCTTAGAAACAAATGTATGCATTACTTACTAGAAAATAAGATTTGTCTTAAGTTTTTCAGATATGACAGAAAAATCATCATGAATCAGGCATAAATTTTGGTTCTCTGGGTCTCCTCAGCTCCACATTTTTTTCCAGAAGATATTTAGCCTACTTGTTAACATTCACTTTAAGTGTCAAAACCTTATGAACTATATACCTAGGATTTGCCTCTTATTTGCTCTGTAAAATGTTTGCCACCAAATACTTAACCTGTTGAGGGGCTCCCCCCCATTGTGCCCGTTGCTTCTGCTCACCTCACAGCATCTGTTGTTCATGTATGGTCAACAGGTGCATTCCACGCTCTCGACCTGTTGTCCTTGTGTTAAATATATGCACTGGTTACGGCAGGAGTATTTTACACTCTACTTCTTTTAGAAGAATATCTTTCTGAGCAGGTGGGAGTCAAATTTAAGACTAAGTTGTCATTGGAGAGAAATGTGTATATCATACATTGATATTAAGTATTTAGAATAATATAAAGTATATGGGAAAACTTATAATGGTTATTATTTCTCTATTATCTCAAACAGGATCTAGTGATCTTATTGTAATTGATATACAAATAATTTTTAAATAGAAAAATGGCAACTATCCCTTTATTGAGAACATGAGCTTATAGAATGATTATAATGTGTACATGAAGGAAGGCACACGCAGGTATGCAAATTCATGTGAGTAGTATGGATATACCACAGTTGGGTTATCGGTTTATCAGTTGATGGGCATTTGGTTGGTTCCATGTTTTGGCTCTAATGAGTGAGTGACTATAAACAAGTCACATAAAGGTTTTTGACAGACATGTTTCATGTATTCTTGTATAAATATTTAAGAATGGGATAGCTGGTTTTATGCTAAGTATATGTAATTTTATAAAAATTCCAAATTTTAACTGAAGTTACAGGTACATTTTGCATTCTGATTAGTAAAGTATGAGGTTCAGTTTCTGCAAATCCTTTACCAGCATTTTAATTGTCTGGTTTTTTTGTTGTTGTGTTTTTAAATTTTTGGACATTCTGTTAGTTATGTACTGGTACCTCAGCATGGTTTTAAATTGATTTCCCCTTACTGACTAAATCTATTGAGTATCTTTTTCCTGTGGTTTTCTTTCATATATCTTCTTTAGTGAAGTTATCCAATCTTACTGAATGTTATCTTCTTCTTGAATTGCAAGAATTCATGACAGCTTTCTGTTTCCTACAAACTTTCCTTCAGAAGTAACTAGTATTTTCATTTTATTAATATTCCTTTCAAGGAAAGTAAGTTTTAAATTTTTATGAAGTTCAGTTTATCTATCAGAATTTGTGTTATGATTTATAAATCATATTTTTATGCCCTGCATAATTGTGGCCTAAGCAATAGTCACAAGGGATTTACCCTGTATTTTCTACTATTTTACAAATTTCAATTTTATACTTAGGCCTATAGTTTATGTTGCATAATATGTGCGCTGGTTCAGGATTTCTTTCGCATAAAACTGCCCAGTTGTTCCAGAACCATTTGTTGAAAAGACGATACTTCTCTCATTGAGTTTTCTTGACACCTTGGTTGAAAAATCAATTGGCCGTATATGTCTGTCTTCATTTCTGGACTTCATGCATAGATACACATACCGGCCCTAAAGGAATTTCTTCTTTGATCTGTCTAGAAGGCTTACCTTAGTGGCAATCAGTCAAATAATTTAATTATATGGGTTTCAGAGTTAGAGGGTAATTCATTAATTAATTCATTAATTAATTCATTAATTCATTAAGGCTTCCATGTGACTGTTAAAGAGAAATATGGCTCCAAAAGTATAATTCAAAATAGTAAATGTCTATACTTAACTAGAGTTGAGACCATATCCTTTGCACAGAGAAGAAAAATTTTAAAAAGAATTTCTCCATCATGTTTTTTCCATTGACTCAAAATATCATATACAGTAATAGTGTAAGCAAACAGGCATATTACAAAAAAAAAGTGTGATGTGAAATGATTGACTGGCAGTTCTTTATCTGGGAAAGGATTCTGCCTTTGACATTGATTATTAAACTCTTTTCCTAGCATCAGGGGCCTGGAGCTCACTGGGGCTGAAAATTAGTCATATATGAGTTTAGCAAATATATTCAAAACATTATTTGTTCAGAAAATGATGAAGACTCGAGGTAAATATTCTCCAGAAATGATGTAGAGCTGAGGAGACCCAGAGAGCCATAAGTTTTGCCTGATTACTGATGATTTTTCTCACACCTGAAGAATTTAAAAAAATCTTTATTTTATAGTAGGTAATGCACATATTTGTTTCTAAGGTTAGTTTTCAACCTATTATATGGTTTGCTTAATAAAGTTTTGGATTTTTTTTTACAATATAAGCAGCATCTTTCAAAGAGATGGATCACAAAATGAAAAATATAGTAGGGATGAGTATGCTTTCAAATAACCTATTGTTCAGTCATGTTAAAAAATTATGTGATCTGTGAAATACCTTTGATACCACCACAATATAAAATCTGATAAATGTGACCTAATCAAGAGAAGACAAAGGAGTGAGATAAACAAATAAAAAAATACCCAGAACATCAGGAAAGATTGGTTATGAATGGCAATGACCATTTTTATTGCTAATAGATTTTTCAAGGAAGACAAATTGAGGGGAAAATGATAGCAGAGAGTCACTCTGGTACATACAGAGGACAGGAACAGTTCAGGATGTGCAAGAGTAGATTAGCAGCACTAAGTCTCTGGACACAGCATATGAAGTCATACCAGGCAAAAACAAAGACAATTACCTTTGCCACATATGGCTAAGTATTTTTGCCAGTTGCTCAGAATTGAATGTATGTGACTGTTACGTATTTGCCAAGATTCAGTCACAGCAACTACTTCATCTAGCTTAAACAGAAAGGGTCTTATATAGGCTATTTGTTGGCTGACAGTTTTTGGAGGTTCCAGGGAATCAAAGTTGGTGATACACAGCCAGGACTTACTTGTGTCCAAACTTGGTACAATTTTTTTTTTAACAAAAATTATTTGATCCACTGCCCAGCACTAGATAGTCAAAAAGCCAGAGGCCAGTACCAGATAGCGAGCAACTCTGCCAAAGAAAAAGTAATAACCTCCACAATGAATATGGCTAAGAGAGCTGAGAGCACACTGTCCCTACACTACAACTTTCACATCTTTGGAAGCGTATGCTGCTTTTGCCTCATCTTATGGCAAGACATCCTGGGAAATTGCACTCTGATTGTACCTCGGGAATGCATACTTCATAAGGTAGACAAATGCCAAAAAGATGCTGTGGGCTGGAACATTTGGCAGATACTAATTATAATATAATTTCTCATTTGTTGCATGTGATTATACCTAATATAGTGTTTGAATAAAGTATTTTCCAAACCCTGGGTAACAGAGCTTTCTTTCTTAACTAGTTTAAATGTAATCTTCATGAACTCCAATGTCCTTTGCATATGATGTAGATAAATGGACTTGGTATACATGACCATAATTTTGCCTTCAGATTCAGCCACACATAAGGGAAAAGCAAAATAAACAAAATCTGATGGAGAAAGTACAGTTAGACAAGATATTTTTATCTAGATGAGCGAATTTTCATTGAAGCAGAATTTTTTCTTGTGAAATTTCAAAAGGAGGACTTCTATTTGAAAGTAGAAGCAAAGAAGTCTTAAGAAGTAGATTCTATTGTGTTATAACTCAAACATGTATGCATATTAGGTGGTTAAATATATATAACATATATTATTGAATATTATATAATATCTTATATAATTATAATATGTGATAACTATATAATACATGTAAAATATTAAATGTGAAAAGATAATTTGTAGCATTACTCCAAATCCACACTGGTAATCAAGCTGCATCTAGAATCTGGAAGGAATATAAATTAAAGCTTTTGGTCAGTAGTACTGAACAGGAGAATTGTGGTCTTTAGAGGTCTACATTATGAAACGAGATTTCCATTCAACGTGAATGACAGTGTAAATGCACTTTATTATTTATTGTTTGAGCTCCCCTGTCATTCTTTTTGAGGACCCACACAATTAGGATCTAATTATCATTATTATTCAATAAGACAATAGTCATGTCTTATTGAAGACCCATATGATTAGAATCTCAGACATCCAGGAAACGTGATGAGCATGTCAACAAAATTAGTAACAGGTTGTTTATTGTTTGATATTGTTTTCTCATCCTTTCACCAATAATAGTATATATTTCCATTGTACTCACCTTGCAAAATGCCAAGCCTTGTTGGATCCAGTACTTTGTTTACCCTGCACCTGGATAAGAGTAGCTGAAAGTAAATACTGTTGCACGTACTTTTGCTCTCACTGTACATCCAGTTTTATTGCTTCATATATTACCTTCATCCTGATGACTATGGGAAGAAAAGAGTTAAGAAAAGATTTCCTCCTTCCTGGGCACTCGAGGGAATGCTGATCTCAGCAAAATCTACTTGTAAATATTGCAGTGTGATTTATAGCAGCAAAATTATCTGAGGCAGTTCTTCCCTAAGAATCTTTTAAAGCAGAGCATACTATTTGTTTATATCTCTTATTGAAAATAAACCTGGAATGCAGAGATTTATGGCTCAAAGCTGACTGGAGAATGAAAGTTAACTATGTGGCCTATCTACTTATGTGACCGACTAATGGAGTACACAAACCAAGACCTCTTTACTAAGACTACTTCCACTGAGCCTAATTGCCCCATGAACACAGTACCTCTTTCTTTTTCCAGTTCAGTACTCACAGGGTGGGAAACGTCCATTTTTGCTTTGCTCTGCTTTGTTTTTTTTCTTTTGTTTTGCTTTGCTTATATTTGATTTTGTAATGGAAGCTGTATCTGCTGGGTTTGTGGTGATCTGAGAGACTAATATTGTGAGGCTGCAGCGGTGCTACTTTTTGCTTCTATCTTTCACTAATCATTAGGAAAGTTTATTGGTGAGTTATATTTATTGTCTGTGTGCGTCTGTTTTGACAATCCAGCCATCTGTGATACTACACCTACCAAGTAACACTACACCAGACCTTTTCCCTAAATTCTACCCTGAAGCCTCTGAAATTCAGACTTCTAAAATCTAACTCTTCTACACATTTCAGTATGTTCCTCTTTTAAACTTCTCTATCTCGAGCTATCAACTCCATTTTGTCTATTTGCCCAAGACAAAACTCTAGAGACATCCTCGACTCTTACCTCTCCAGATCCAAACCTTTTGCAAGGGGTTGATTTTACCTAAAAAATATATCCTATCATAATTTTCTTTTCTTCATCATAATCCTAGTTTAATCATCATTATCTTTGAACAGATTATAGCAATTGGCTCTTAAGTGGCCTCCCTTATATTTTATTTTATTTTATTTTATTTTATTTTTTAATAAATTCTGTAGACACATGATTTCCTCTGTAACTTTTTTGTTTTTAATTTATTTATTTGACAGACAGAGATCACAGGTAGGTAGAGAGGCAGCCAGAGAGAGAGGAAGGGAAGCAGGCTCCCTGCCGAGCAGAGAGCCCGATGTGGGGCTGATCCCAGGACCCTGGGATCATGACCTGAGCTGAAGGCAGAGGCTTTAACCCACTGAGCCACCCAGGCGCCCCCTCCCTTATATTTTAAAACACAACCATAAAATCTCTTATAAGGAAATCAAAGCAAGACATGTTTTTATTCATTAATTCAACTGTTATTTATTAAAATCTCATTGATGGTTTCCTTTCTTATTCAGAATAAAATCTAAAGATACTATTGCTTATACTATGGGTTATTACTTATACTACTACTTTTGCTCTCTCAATTACTTTATTCCATGATAATTTAGTGTATGTAAATGTTAGAGTAAAATTGTTTATGTGCCTGTTACTATACAATATGTTATCAAATTTCCACAGGGTAGTGTGTTTTGCTAGGTATTAGAATAAGAAAATAAGACCAAAGAAGTATAATTTTTGCTCATGAATATGGGGTATTCAGATATTCATCTGGTAACACGTTTTAAAGAAGTATGTGAGAAAAGTTTCCATTATTTATTTGTTTGTTTGTTTCTAGTAAACTTTATTTTAATGGGCCTCAATATTTTCTGATATAATTTTGGTCAAGTTGTTTCCCTTAAAAATACTGATTTAAAAAACTAATAATACACACGCACGACATCAAATATTCCTCAAAACACTCTCCTTTTCTTTTGAAGGTTTTATGATGCATTATTATCATTGACAAGTATTTACTATTAAACATTTGTGACCAATTGGGACAAACAGTTCTAAGATTATTCTTCCACATTTAATTAAGACTAGGATAGCAGGTATTAACGGTAACAGTCATTGGGCCTTCTTAACTTCCTGGACAGAGCAGGGGACCTTGCCAGCCTCAGTAACCTTCTTGCCAACTGCTTGGATGACACTCCCAGTCACTGTCTGTCTCATGTCCTGCAGAGCAAAATAGCCAGTCAGAAAATCTCAGCTTACGTGGGTTTTCCATGAACCATATCAGTGATACAGCATCACCAGATTTCAAGAATCTGAAGCTATCTTCTATCTTCTGTCTAGAAAAGTGATCTTTTTTTTTTTTCCCTTCAGATCACCAAGGTTGCAAACAGTGTGGGCTCTATGTCAATCCAGCACAGGTGCATAGCCAGCACTGATTTGGCCTGGGTCGTTCAGAATAATCACCGGAGTTGTAAAACTAGCTGCTTGCATTAATGTGTCATTTTGCTGGTACTAGCCATGTTGCCACAACCAATACCTTTCACAGACATGTGCTTGACATTGAAGCCCACGTTGTTCTCGGGACGAGCTTCACTGAAAGTTTACGGTACATTTCAAGAACTTTACTTCAGTTGTAATGTTGGAGTACTGGTGATCACCATGCTAGGTTTGAGAAACACCACAATCTCCACTTGCTCCATAGGGATAATATCAATGCCACCAATTTTGTAGATGTCCTAGATGGGCAGGTGCAAGGACTTGTCATTTGGGTAAGTTGGTGGCAGGGTACAATCCAGAGCTTCCCGCAGCATGGTTCCACTGGCATTGCTATCTACACAGGTGATTTTCCATCTTTTAAGCCAAGGCATATTAGCACTTCGCTGGAGCATGTTGTCACAATTCCAGCCAGAAACTGGCACAAATGCTACTGTGCTGGGGTTGTGGGCTATTTTCTGAATGTAGTGCTGACTTCCTTAATGATTTCCTGTATCTCTTCTGGCTGTAGTGTGGTTCAATGGAATATGTTCTGTCAACAACCACAATTAGTTATTGTACACCTAGTGTGTAAACCAGAAGGGCATGCTCAGAGGTGTGCCCATTCTTGGAGATACCTGCCTCAAATTCATGATGTCACAAATGGTAGGAGTTTCTTCTTTTTGAAGGATGAATATCATTCCATTGTATGTATATATCATGTTTTTGTAATCCATTTTTCTGTCTTTGGACATTTATTTTGTTTTTATATCTTGGCTATTGTGAACAATGTTGCGATAAACATGAGAGTGTAGGTCTCTCTCCTGATTTCACATCTTTTGGGTATATACACAAAAACTAGGGTTGCTGGATCACTGATAGTTCTATTTTTAATTTTTTGATGAACCTCTGTACTGTTTTCCATAGAAGCTACACCATTTTACATTCCCACCAACAGTATAGAAGTGTTCCCATTTCTCCGAAATCTCACCTCTAAGTGTTGGTGACATGTAGAGAAATTAAAATACAATTAGGCCATTGCTCAAATGGTTAAACACAACTACTGTATGATCCAGTAACTATACTCTATGGCTTATTTGCAGATGAATGGAAAACTTGTTTTTTAGCTGATGAATGGATAAATGAAATATGGTATATTCATATAGTGAAACTTTATCCAACCATGAAAACTAATATGTTCTTAAACATGCCATAACATAGATGAATCATAGAAGCATTATGCTAAGTGAAAGAAGTCAATCACAAATAGCTACATATTTTGTTTATATGAAATGTTCAGAATAAGTAAAAAATTAGGTACGTAATAGACTAGTTGTTTCCAGGATCTGATGGATGGCATGGGGAGTTGGGGAATGGCTGGTAAAAGGCAAACAATTGGGATTTGTATCTCATTTTTTATTGTAGTTGAATTTAATAAAAAGTGATGAGTTTACTGTTTTTTTTCCTTTATTTTAGAAAATAGAGAATATTTTAAAATTAGTTCAAAACTCTATATTGAGTGAAAATAATGTTTATGAGTTCAGTATCACAAAGTGCCAGCATTACAAAATTTAAGACTCAAACATATACTGGGGGTTTATGTCAGGCTCAGAGTTTAAGCACTCCAAGATTGTATTTTAAATAGTTAGATTTTCCATTTTATTTTGGGTGCTTTGATGATGTTCACTTGGCTGAAAGAGGGGCGCCTGGGTGGCTCAGTGGGTTAAAACCTCTGCCTTCGGCTCAGGTCATGATCTCAGGGTCCTGGGATCAAGCCCCACATCAGACTCTCTCCTCAGTGGGCAGCCTGCTTCCTCTCTCTCTCTCTCTGCCTGCCTCTCTGCCTACTTGTGATCGCTGTCAAATAAATAAATAAAATCTTTTAAAAAAAGGTAAAAGAATTTTAGTAGGTCATAAGAACTTCACTGTGTTTGCACCATGGTTTATGATAACAAAGAATAAATAGATTTTAAGTTTGAATGACAAATATAGTCACTCAGGTACTGATATATTTTAATAGACATTTTTGAATATCCACTAAGATTTTAAGAAATACTCTAATAATAAAAGAGTGAAAACTCAAATTAGCTGAATAATGTATTTTTTGCCGTTACCTTAAAATGAACATTAACAATAAAATGGTGTTATTGGGGTTTGATAGTGATACATTTTTTTAACATAACATACAAACGAAAGTGAATCATTCCATTTCTTCTAAGATTTTGCATCAAATTTTTTTTAAATTTATTTATTTATTTATTTATTTTTTTAAATTTTATTTTTTATAAACATATATTTTTATCCCCAGGGGTACAGGTCTGTGAATCGCCAGGTTTACACACTTCACAGCACTCACCATAGCACATACCCTCCCCAATGTCCATAACCACACCCCCCCTCCCAACCCCCCTCCCCCCATCAACCCTCAGTTTGTTTTGTGAGATTGAGAGTCACTTATGGTTTGTCTCCCTCCTAATCCCATCTTGTTTCATTTACTCTTCTCCTACCCCCTTAACCCCCCATGTTGCATCTCCTCTCCCTCATATCAGGGAGATCATATGATAGTTGTCTTTCTCCAATTGACTTATTTCGCTAAGCATGATACCCTCTAGTTCCATCCACGTCGTCGCAAATGGCAAGATTTCATTTCTTTTGATGGCTGCATAGTATTCCATTGTGTATATATACCACATCTTCCTTATCCATTCGTCTGTTGATGGACATCTAGGTTCTTTCCATAGTTTGGCTATCGTAGACATTGCTGCTATAAACATTCGGGTGCACGTGCCCCTTCAGATCACTACGTTTATATCTTTAGGGTAAATACCCAGCAGTGCAATTGCTGGGTCATAGGGTAGTTCTATTTTCAACATTTTGAGGAACCTCCATGCTGTTTTCCAGAGTGGTTGCACCAGCTTGCATTCCCACTAACAGTATAGGAGGGTTCCCCTTTCTCCGCATCCTCGCCAGCATCTGTCATTTCCTGACTTGTTAATTTTAGCCATTCTGACTGGTGTGAGGTGGTATCTCATTGTGGTTTTGATTTGTATTTCCCTGATGCCGAGTGATGTGGAGCACTTTTTCATGCGTCTGTTGGCCATCTGGATGTCTTCTTTGCAGAAATGTCTGTTCATGTCCTCTGCCCATTTCTTGATTGGATTATTTGTTCTTTGGGTGTTGAGTTTGCTAAGTTCTTTATAGATTTTGGACACTAGCCCTTTATCTGATATGTCATTTGCAAATATCTTCTCCCATTCTGTCAGTGGTCTTTTGGTTTTGTTAACTGTTTCTTTTGCTGTGCAAAAGCTTTTGATCTTGATAAAATCCCAATAGTTCATTTTTGCCCTTGCTTCCATTGCCTTTGGCGATGTTCCTAGGAAGATGTTGCTGCAGCTGAGGTCGAAGAGGTTGCTGCCTGTGTTCTCCTCAAGGATTTTGATGGATTCCTTGCATCAATTTTTAATGAAATTTATATGAGATTCTAGAGAAACCTTTATCACATCCTAATTTCTCAAATATTTATATGAATGATTTTTATGCTGTGCTACTTCCTAGCTGAAAGAAAAATAAATAAATAAATAATTTTTATATAAATCATGTCATTCACCATTCCTTATATCAAATAACTTATTTGATGCAATGATCTTGGGGTTTCCAAATATGAGATTTTCAGTAGGCACATGAACTTACAATTAAAAAGTACCTATTTGAGAAAATATCACTTATGAATAGAATGTGATATTTGATTAAGAAATAATTCTGCTACTAAATACAGTTGATTGCTAGTGGCCTAGATGCAGAGAGCTTTAATATTTTATAAGCATATGAAAATTTGGGGTACTGATTAAAATATTAAAGTTTTCAGTATTATGAAGTAAATGTAAGTTGGGTAAATATTAGAATGATAAAAAATCTTCTGAATCAGGAACAAGTGATAAAGGCATATAGTTAGTTAAAAATTGACAAAAGTGTATTTCAGGGACTATGTGAATGTGGATATAGAGAATAGAGACATGAAATGCATTACTTTTAACCTCAGAAACTTATGTATTAAGATAATATTATGTGTGTTTGAATAAATTTAATAGCCATATTAATGAGATTTATAATGTTAATAAAAATTAAAACATATTTTAATTGTTCTTATCAGAGAAGAGAACTATGTAATATGATGGAGTTAATAGAATACAAGTATTGAGGACAGAAAGCTGGAATTTTAACCCACCTTTGTATTTACTCCATATTCCTTTCTCATCTCTAGATTCTTTATCCACACAGTGGAGATGACTAAAATGCTTAAGAAAGTATTTAGTGCATTTAGTTCATCCTTAGTCTCTTTCTACAGACTTGGATGAAGTATAATGCAAACAAAGGTTGTCAATTTTTATGTTGCAAGATATTCAAATAAAAAAGCATGGATTTTAAAATACCTTTCAAATTTAGACAGATAGCCAAGATTATTGGCAAAAATTAATGTGGAGGGGCACCTGAGTGGCACAGTTGGTTAAGTGTCCAACTTCTGATTTCATCTTGGGTCATGATCTCAGGGTCCTGGGATCAAGCCCTGTATGAGGTTCTGCGCTTAGTGTGGAGTCTATTTAAGATTCACTATCCCTCTCCTTCTGCCTTTCCCTCTCATGCTCTCTCTCTCTCAAATCAATAATCATTAAAAAATTAATGTGGAAAAAATTAATGTGGAAAAAACTCATCTGTTTCTAAGATGAACTGTGTCATCATTACTGACTATATGATTAATGAGAAATGCTATAACTTTACTGTCTTTTAGGGAAAATAATACAATATAGGTATAGCTTTTGGCTTAAATTTGAATGTTAAGCACAGCTTTTTTTTTTTTTTTTTAATTCCCATGCCATGTGGATTGTCTTTGATTGTCAAAAGATAATTTAGTTGGAAAGATTTATGAGTTTGAGACAGAAGTTTACCTGGTTTGGAATAACTTGGAAATGACTGCCTCATACTTTAAAAAATTACATCATTCGTGAGGACCTGCCTGTAATAGATGAATGATATATTGAAGCTTTGCATACAATGATCTAGAAACTTTAGGAGGGAAACACTTATATCACTCTTCTGTGTGATATTCTTCAAGTATTTATAGCAAACTCCAGTTATTGTAGTTGCAAATTGGTTCTAAAAATGTCTCTTTACTTTTTCAAATTGATGAAGCACTCAAGCCTCAGGTTCTTGAAAATTATTTGAAGGGAAACTCAGCTCTCATCCATTTTTCCTGCAGGATGAATTAAGGCAGTGTTTCCTCTATGTCATGATTGAAAATCCTCTTTGTAGGTTTGTGCTATTATGACTTTGTGAAAAGCCCTCACAGAATGGTTTCAGGAATTCCTTTGATTTGGTTTTCAAGGATAACTTCTAGAAAAATACTCCGGAAAATTGTAATGTATAATATCTCTTTGCTTACTTCAAAAGAAGTGAGTAGATTATATGGATCATTATCTATTTCCATCTGTACACAGTGATGGAGCTCGTTCCTCCATTTCTAGCTATGAAGACAAAGCACTTTACAAAGCCTGAAATATGAATGCCTAGGGCCTCAATTGTGCCTTATTTTTCACATTATTGTGTTGGCCAGCCAGTGGCAAGCAACTTGACACACATAAGGATTAATATCAAATGAACAAAGTAAACAAATAGTAAGAATTAAATTTATTAAAATTTGTAACACAAGCCTTTCTTACCTTAGCTGAATTTTAATGGATTTACATAAGTTATTTGAAGATTTAAGTATCATCAAGGAAGTAACATAAAGAAAACACTATTCACTTAGTTTTTTACAGGGAAAACTCAAATGAACAATGAATGTTGTCTTCAATATTGAGGACACTCTAAGCAAGTTTTGTCTAGATTTATTTTCCATCTCCCCTTTCTTGACTCAAGTCTTGATACTTGCCTTCTCTCTAATTATCCACTCTCTTTTCCTAAGTTTTTATTTCTCTGCGGTTCCATTTCTCTTTAATTTCTTCTTCACCTAACATTTTCTATTATCCTCCACTTTCATTCAGTCCTTTAAATTACCATCTGTTATATAAGCCTATCAGGAAATTGAGGAAACTTATAATTTTTGCAATCTAAAAAAGCCTCTAGTCTTCCTGAGTTACATCTGAGATAAGTTTTCTCTTGTTATGTGAGTGAATATAACTTGTCTCTCTTGTGAAATTACTTCTCTTAAAAAGAAATTAATTTAACCTTTGTGAAAGCTAGCATTTTTTTAAAAGATTTTATTTATTTATTTATTTGTCAAAGAGAGAGAGCCCGAGCAGGCAGAGTGGCAGGCAGAGGCAGAGAGAGAAGCAGGCTCCCTGCTGAGCAAGGAACCCTATGTGGGACTCAATCTCAGGACCTGTGATCATGACCTGAGCCAAAGGCCGTGGCTTAACCAACTGAGCCCCCCAGGTGTCCCAGCAAGCTAGCATCTTGAAAATGAATTATTTCCCTACCTATAGTGTAAATTAGGATATATAAATAAAGAATATGCGTAGAAGGTATATGTTTGTGTGTGTGTGTGTGTGTGTGTGTATATGTATGTATGTATTTTGTATACACACTTTTGTGGGTATATAAACAAAGTGTTTACAGCAACATGGGGTGTCTTAGCACGCAATATTCAAGTATAACATTTAATATTCATTATTGGTTCACCACCTCTGTATTGTGTTCTGTTCAGAAAGATAAGAAATCTTTATTAGTAAGTGATGAATAAGTGGAATTTCTCAAAAGAAATACATGGGTTATTTATTGAGAATGGAAGTATAATTAGTGGTTGAATTTGATATTTAGTTCATCAAATGCTTTTACTCACAAAATAAAGAATAACTTATAAAGACATATAAATACAGATTATATGTATAACGTATAAAGCACTGTAAAATAGGTTGGTTCTTTGTTAAATGTGTACATTGAAATCAACTGAAGAACTGAAGTAAATGTACATCTTTCATCTAGATTAAATCTAATTCAGTATGAGCTGTCTCAGAGTGATTGCAGGTATCCCATTTTACAAGACTTTGTCAGGGAGTCTGTTCCATGTCACTAGTATTGACTCTAAGAAATACCATGAGGTCAAACATGAAACACCAAGATTTCTGTTTTTACTCCCCACAGACTTGGGATCCCTTTTGTAAAAGAAAACAGTTGTTACATGCCATATGTAATATCACTGCTATTATGTATGAATGCAATATTAGACATGAAAAAACCTACATATGAACTAGGGAAATACTACATAAATTACACTGTTATCTAAAGTTCAAAATGGATATTGTTATATATTTATGTTTTATTGTCAACATGTGTAGAGGATCACACTTGGATTAATGTTATGGATATTTTGATGTTTTATCTACAGCAGACACAAATCCTTTATCTGACACAGCAGGGGCAATGATCAATTCAGAACTGACTGTGGCTCTAACCAGGTGGTATGACAGTTGTGTTCAGAAGCACTGAATATCACATTTTTTAAATACACTTAAATTTAAATTAAAATTACATGCAAAAAGATACCCTTGCAAATAAATTACTTCTAACATTATTATTACTTGAAGGCTATGTGTGCCTATAAAGTAAATTAGAATTTCACTAAGAAAACAGTGCCATATATTCTGTACCTGTCAACACCTTTACCTGCTAAGGTCTGCAAAAGCTGAGAAACTAACAACACAACTGTTGAAAACATCAGAAATTAGTTGAAGCTCCGTGCAAATCATTAGGTGACTTTTCTTCTAACACATATTTGGCCCTGCCTTATGCCATACCTCTCCTTTTCTGACTGTGGAGAATGTGCATTTTGGTCTACTTCTCATGTACCCCGTGTGAGCTGAATAATCTGACATTAGGTCATATATATGTTGTCATGTAGAAACCTATATTTGCCTACCCCTAGTAAATGACAGTTAGCTCCTGGCAGAGCATTAATGACCCACAGTTCAAGTTTGAACATGAATGTGCTGGTTGGGTTAAGATATTATGACCTGGTATTACACACATTTCACAAAGTGTAGACACTTTTATGGATTAGGTGACAGTAAATACACGAATAAAAAAACAAATGAAACGTATTTTATGGCTTATGTTAATTTTCAAAAATATATATATATAAATTAATAGCTTTAAAATTTGATCTCTGGTTGGAATGCAAATACACATAGAAAGAAAGAATACACTTTTTTTTTTTTGACGATGCCTACACCCACTTCCTTCAAAAGCAAAATTTTCACGAAACACCTCCAACATTGAAAATAGAAAAATAAAATAATGTGATTTTTAAAAAGATTTTATTTATTTATTAGAAAGATGGAGCTCAAGCAAGAGAACACAAGCAGGGGGAACAGCAGAGGGAGAGGGAGAAGCAGACTTCCCACTGAGCAGGGAGTACAACATGGGGCTCGAGCTCAGCACCCTGAGATACTGATCTGAGCCAAAGGCAGCCAGTTAACCCACTAAGCCACTCATACATCCCTAAAATAATGTGATTTTTGAAGTATTGAAAACTTTTATACACTTGTATGTAATATTATATGGATGAAGTCCTCTCAGGAACCTAGAAGAATCACTTTCATCATCTATATTTATTAAAACACTCAATAATTAAGACATTTTGTTAAGTCACAAATATTTGATAAATTAAAAAAGCCACCATTTTGCTTAATGGAGTCTTCTTTACCTAATTTTTCCAGTACAGTATCAACTTACATATGAGTCCTTTGATGTACATAATCTTTTCATATCAAGGATATTTATCACAAAATATATTTAAAAACATCTATGTTTTCACAGTATGTTCTCAATAATGAGAAGTTCTAAATACAGCTTAGAAATATTAAATTCACTTTTATAAGTATAGTCCTGATAGTTTGTAGCTATCTGTTATTATAAAACAAATATATGGCATGAACTTTTGGAAATAACTAAGAAGAGATATCCTTCCTAATACTATTTCATAGTCTCTAAATTTGGTTAAAGCATCTTTTGATTTTATTGAAAAGTGAGAAGATAGGAAGAACTCAATGCACATGGAGAAAAATCTAAAAACATAAATCTAGTTATCTAGAATCTAGAGTTATATTTCCATATCTCTGTATCAATTATCCATCAATTTAATTTTGCACTTAAACTTTGGCTCTGTTTTTTTTGTGACCTGCAGCAGATTTTCAGGCTCTGAAGGTAGCAAGATGTTTAAATAGTCAGTAAGAGCATCTTCTTAATTACATGATAATGGGGATTACCTGAGTAATCTATAAATGGCTAAGTACAGTGAATGGAGTCTGGTTATTGCTTATTAGAATGAACTATTTTTTTAGAATGAACTATTTTAATATTAATGTAATTATTGACATATTACTCCACTTTCAAGCTTAGATGTCTTGTCTAATCATTGACTAATTCTAATAAACTCAGAAAATTATATTTCCATTCTTTCATTATTTCAACATTGTAATTTCCAAGTGTGAATTTGACATTTTATCCAGTCTTATTTACTAAAAATGTTAAAATATATGTAATTGTAAGACACCTCTGGGATATAGTACTATTTCAGTTAATCTCTTTCATGAGTGAAAACAAAAATACCATTTAAATAATATGCTCTCCCTAATCTTAAGGAAAAAAATAACAATTTGTAAAGAGTGGTTTTCAAAAATAATAATTGCTTTTCAAAATGTGCCAAATATCAATTAATCATATATTACCTTTATTTCTTTGGAGAAATGTGTTTTTGTAATATAGGTACTTTTTTTCTCTCTTTGTGATGCCTAGCATTGTTTTACCTGAATCTATTGTTGTATATAATGCTATCAACTTCAAATTTTTCTGACTTTTCATCTCTGTCATAAATTTAATGACACATACAGCAATTTTCCCATAATACTTGAAACAATATTTTCATTTACGTGGAAGGAAAAAATTTTGTATATACTCAGGAAACTGTAAACAAAGGAGGTAAGTTTTCAAGATACACATATAGTTATAAACAGGGAAAGAATAAAAGAAAAATGCATTTAGGGAGTAAAATGTATCTTAAGAAACTCATTTTTTCTTGTCCCTACCGTATATTTCTCTATGCTTATTTTAGAATAGTAATCATAGATATGAATAAAAACTTTATTAATGCTTTCTTTGGTTATTTATTTTATAAACTTTTTCTTCTCACCTTTTATATTCATTATATCTCCCATTTCTTATCTGTTTCTGGGCTTGCTTTCTTCCTTTCTCTGCATCTTAAAATGTGATTCATTGTATTTTGAGAGCAAATTTGTTTTTGCAGCAATATATCTCCAGTTTCATAATGAAAATCAATTTGGAAGTGTAGCATATCAATATAAAATTTCCTCTATAGTTATTTTACATTAAATTCCTACCAATATTCTCATGATATTGAAGGGGTGTTGTTACTAAGACACTTTTTTTTTTTTTAAAGATTTTATTATTTATTTGTCAGAGAGGGAGAGAGAGCGAGCACAGGCAGACAGAAGGCAGGCAGAGGCAGAGGGAGAAGCAGGCTCCCTGCCGAGCAAGGAGCCCGATGTGGGACTCGATCCCAGGACGCTAGGATCATGACCTGAGCTGAAGGCAGCTGCTTATCCAACTGAGCCACCCAGGCGTCCCACTAAGACACTTTTTAGAAATTCAATTAAAATCTTTTAATCATTCTGTTACATTTTGTCAGCTTCTGGAAAAAATGTAATGCATAGGGATCAGGAAAAAGTGATCGTGTTGGACTTTATTTGGATATTGGTATTTTATTATTCTGCTAAGGATGCCAAAACAAAATACTACAGAATAGCTGGCTTACACAACAGAAACAGATTTTCTCACAGTTCTGGAGGTTGGAAATCCCAGACCAAGGTGTCCATAGCTTTGGTTTCTTTAGAGTCCTTTCTCCTTCTCTTGATGATGGCTGCTTTCCCCCAGTATGCTCACATGTTTTAGGTGTTGTCTTTACTCTAATCTCAGCTTCTTATAACACCAGTCATACTGGGTGAGCCTCTATCCATTTGACCTACTTTTATCTTAGTACCTGTTTAAAGACCTTATCTTCAAGGGGTTAGGGCTTCAACATATGGAATTTGAAGGGAAATAATTCAGCCATTTACATTCATAAATATAAAGAGGTATTATGCAAATTATAACTACTATGATTTTAAGTATATATTAATTATTTAAAACTGTGATATCTGGGGCTCCTGGGTGGCTCAGTGGGTTAAAACCTCTTCCTTCGGCTCAGGTCATGATCCCAGAGCCCTGGGATCGAGACCCGCTTTGGGCTCTCTACTCAGTGGGGAACCTGCTACCTCCTCTCTCTTTCTCTGCCTGCCTCGCTGCCTACTTGTGATCTCTGTCAAAAAACAAAACAAACAAACAAACAAAAAACCCCTGTGATATCAGATAGTGGAAAACATATCTTAATAATAGTAATCACCTCTTAAGGTCTTAGGTTGTGTTTTGTTCCCTAATTTGTCATTGACTTCTATCAGTTTTTCTGACATATGTTAAATGTTCAATAAATGATGGTTGAATATATGGCTGGGGGGTAGAATACACAAATGAATGAATGTATGAAATAATGAATTATCATGAGCCAACAAATAATAACAGAAATCGCTTGAATTTTAGAAAGCTATTATAATAAATGAACTAAGTATACCTATGGTGTAATAATAAATCTACCAATGAATGTTAGGATCATTTTAACCTTTCTACTAATAAAAGCTGGGTTCAAATGTATTCCCTTCAGGAATCTAAGTCAGTCGTGCTCTGATTATTATATTATTACTGCACTAACTCAGCACTTGTGAATTGAGCTTGAGCCATATGTTTGCTCACATCTGTTGGTATGCTACTTAAAGAAATACTGAAATCTAAATGTGGTTATGTTTTGTCTGTGCAAATTAATTTGTATGATCATCAAGGCCAGAGGCTGCACTTTTTATTTCCCCCATATAACACCTAAATAGGTTTTCTGTACACAGTGGTAACTCAATAAATTTTGTGCTAACTAATGCATCACCCATTCATGAGCCCCCAGTTGATATTTTTTGTCTTTTGCTGCCTGCAAGTTGAAGTGTACATTTCAATTAGAGCTCCACTTACTGAAAAGACAGATTTGTCACAGAAACCAGAGTAAGCAATTTGTCATGTGGTTCTCATGAAGCCATAAAACAGTGTTTCAAACTCAAAGTGATATTTGGGGATTACTATGCCATATCCTGAAATTCATAAAATGAAATATACGTATGCATAACGGATGAAGTGCATTTCGAAAATGAAAATGATTGCAGTACACAGAGTTTGTAAATCAACTTGTAAGGCACTTCAGGATGAAAGGCACTATACAATAAATACAGGTTGTGTAAGGATGCATATTTGTTGGATAAATACAATCTGAGAAGTTTTTTAACCCTGCAACAATCTCCAAAACAAATTTTAAAACCTTTTCCTTTGATGTAATTTGAACATATTTTTGAAAGGAAGTAATTCTTGATATGACCAAGACACTGATTTCCTCCAGACTTTTGTTTCTGGTTTCACATCATATAACCACGATTTGACTGAAGTAGGCTCCTTATCCCCAGAGTTTCTACTTAACAAGTACATTTTTATTTTCTGACCTGTAATTTAGACACCATGGTTGACCTCACCTCAACAAGTATTTTTTATTATCGCTTACATGCGTAAAGATGCAAATAAAATTATTAGTATTTATATGTTTATTTTATACATACATAAACTATTTATGTGCATATTTATACACACATAAACATCAAAATCTAAAAATTGAAAGTAACTCTTATGTTTAGAATTAACAGTTTATATTTAAAAGTTCAAACATTTCTTAGCAATGGTTTCTACAGAAATTGGCTATAAAATATTTTCATAAAGAAATACTGAATGATATAATATGTAATATTTCAAGTAGCTACATAATGCTTACTCAGTAAAATGTTCCATTATTTAGAAGTTACTAATGAAATATATACATTCAAGATAATGTAAAGTATAGTAATAATAATGTAAAGTATAATGTACTTGTTATTTTTCCTAATGAAATGACTAAAATTTATAAAAGTCAACATGAAAATGCAATGACACCCATATACACAGATTTGATAACCATTTTAATATTTTGCTATAACTTTCCCTGAACCACTTGTAGGTCATAAGAATATCTAGGGGAAATATATGAGAATAAATGAATCACCAGGAAACTAGGAAGGTTCTCAAAACCAGACCTAACAACTGAAAAATAATTTTCAACATTGTTCAGTGCCCAGTGAGTATTTGGCTGTCCCTGGTTATCTCCCAAATATATTCTTTCTTTTTATTTCCAGGAAGCCTTCAATCAAAGACAACACTTTACATTTGATTATCTGTTAAGCTTTAAACAAAATTTAATATACATTCATGCTAAAAACTCCCAACAAAGTAGTAACAGAAGGAAATTTCCTCAATCTTACAAAATGTACCTGCAAAATATCTACAGCTAACACCATACTTAATTATGAAAAGCTAAATACTTTCCACCTAAAATCTGCAAGAAGACAATGACCTCTATCACCACTCCTATGCAACATTGTAATGGAATGCCTTGCTTATGCAATAAATCATACATAACAAGTGGAATGCATTTTAGAAAGAAAAATAAAGCAGTCCTTATTTTAAAATGACTTGTTTGCCCAAATAGAAAATACCACATAATCTACAAAACAATAGCAAACTCCTAGGACACAAAAGTGAGTTTAGGTGCTAGGGAAAAAGTTGATATAAAGCATTCAATCATATACTAGTAAGTCATTAATAAACAATTGGAATCAAATGAAAAAATAGAACAAAAAATGAAAGTAATTTAAAAATCTAATAAATTTGATGCAAGCTCTATATGCAGAAACTAAAAATATTGATAAAAAAAATGAGATATGAGCCATGTTCATGGATAAGAAGACTTGATATTTTTAGTATTTTATTTTCCCCCAATTTTAATGCCATCCTATTAAAAAATGCTAGCAAGATTTTTGTAGAGATGAACAACTTGATTGATATTTGAATGTTGAAGTATCATTCAGTTGCTGGTCTAAAAAATATCATTCAATTGCTCATCCAAATCCTATTTTGTTATGATGTGTTATCGCTTTAAATTCTAAACTGTGTTGTTGTTTTCTGTATTTTTGAAATGGAAATAGAGGTCATTAATTTTAGACCTTATTTTCAAATATACATTTGTAATGATATATATTTCTTTCAAAGGAGCAGTTTTATCTCCCTTTCAATGATCTTTATATGTGTATATATTTGTTAAATGTTATTCAAGTGAAATATATCCTTTGTGATTTATCTTTTACCTTTAGATTATACAGAAATGTGTTGTGTAATTTTAGTATATTTGTAATTTCTCTGTATATATTTTTGTTATCAATTTGTGATTTAATTCTGATGTGGTCAAAGGTAATGCTCTGTATAATTTTAGTCCTTTTAAAATAAGTGAGACTTGTTTAATGGTCCATACAGAATATTACCTATCTTTGTGAATTTAGACTATAAAGTAGAAAAAAATGTATTTTTTTAGTGCAGAATTTAAAAAATATCAAAAGGTCTTGGTGATCAATAAAGTAATAATACCTAATAATTATAATTAGTTATTATAATTAAATCTTCCACAAATATACTGGCTATTTTCATTTAGTTGTTGTGAGATGCTTCAAATCTCCTATTTAGACTATGGAATTCTCTAATTGCTTTTTTTAATTTTATCAAATTTTTGCTACATGTATTTTGATACCATATTATTAGTTATTTATTTATGACTGTAATGCTCTACTGATAAGTAGGCTTTTTTCAATCATTATTGCATGTCCTCCTTATTTGTGGTAATTGTCTTGATGTCTGTTATAATTGGTATTAATATGGTCACCTCGACTTTGTCATGATATTGTAATTTTTCTATATATTTAATTTAAATCCCTATTGTATATTTATATTTAAAGTGTATTTGTAGTAGACAGATCTGGTTGGATCTTGTTTATTTATCCATGCTGATTACCTTTGCTTTTTAATTTGAATATTTAACCCATTAACATTTAGTATAATTGTTGATATTAGATTTCACCCTATCATATTAGTGTTTATTTCCTGCCAGTACACATTTTTGTTTGTTTCTTTGTTTTCCCTTTCCTGTATTCTTTTGGACTATTGTTTTATAATTCAGTTTTTAATCATTAACTGGATTTTTCAGTTATGGTTCTTATCATTAAATTTTTAGCAGCTGCTGTAGAGATTAGAGTATACATAGTTAAATGTTCACAGTGAATTCAAAGTTAGTATTCTACCCCTTCACTTAAACATAGGAAAACCTCCTATGTTATACGTTTTTACTTAATGCAAGCTTTATAATTATAAAATGTATAAAATGTATTCTGTATACATTGTAAGCACACAAAGCAATATTATTATTTTTGCTTTAAAAAGTAATAATGCATTTTGATCAAGTTAGAGGAAGATGTGTTTTATATTTATCATATATTTGCCATTTCTAATATTTATTTATTTTTGGAAATCTGAGTAACCTTTGGTATTATTTTCCTTCAGCATGAGGAACATTTTTTAATGCAAGTCTGATATGGAAAACTGACTTTCTGTTATCTGAAATGTATTTATTATACCTTCATTGTGAGATATTCATCTTGGGCGTATGGGCACGTATTTATGGATTGTTTTTGTTTGTTTGTTTCTTTGGTTTGGCTTTTGGTTTTGGTGTTTTGTTTGTTTGGTTTTTACATTTTAAGTATGATGTGCCAATCAATTCTAGTCTCCAGTGTTTCTGAGGAGCAGTCCCTGGCCTAACACATTCTTTTCTGCCAGTGTTTAATGGGTTGTTTTGTCTCTGGCTGCCTTCAGAGTTATCTATTTTGGTTTAAAACAGTTTTACTGTGATGTGTCCATGTGTGACTTTCTCCATATTTATTATATTTGGATTTAATTGATCTTCTTTTATTTGTAAATTTATGTATTTCATATAATTTTAAATATTATTCTATACTACCCATCTGAACTGGGTTCTTTTTTTTTTACATTTTTTAAAAAAATCTTAGATTATGTGTTTTCGGTTTATTTTTTGTTCTTCTTCTTCTTCTTCTTCTTCTTCTTCTTCTTCTTCTTTTTCCTCTTCTTCTTCTTCTTTTTTCCTATTCTAGTGGTAAGACCTTTATCCTTGTTCTTTTAACTTTGGATAATTTTGGATTGCTTCCTGGATACTGTAAACATTATTTTGTGGGTACTCTGGATTTTACCATACTATTCTAAAGAGTGTTTATACTTTGTCTTAGCAGGTGGTTAGCTTGATGTGATTCTAACTAGAAACTGTCACACCTGCAGTGGGTTGCAGCACAATTCTTTATTTAATCATCCTCCTGTTGTCCCAGGAATATGTAGTTCAGGGACAATACCAAGACTTGGTCAAAATTTATACATCATATATGGAGCTGCCTTTCCTCTGGATTTCTCCTTTATGGATTTGGCTGTCTCTTTTCTGTAACCCTTGTGCTTTGGATTTCTTTTCTTAGACTTTCCAATGAGAAAGAGAGAGTCTTCCTAGTTTACTTTCTTGCATCATGAACACAGGTGATCTATAGATAAAGCCACACACACACACACACACACACACACACACACACACACACCAAACTAAACTTTCCTCCTTTCGCAGTTTTGTTTTGTTTTAATCTTAAGTCCTTTTCAAATTTCCTTATTTTTATTTATACTTTAGGAATTTCAGACATTTTAAAAAGTATCCCCTATACTTCATAGTTATTTCATGTTTGTAGGTCAGGTTGTAGAAGCTTATTTCTTTATACCCAAATTGCAATTCAAACAATAATGTCTTAAATTGGGTAACCATCAAAGGACTCTTTATTGATAGTACAAACTGTGGTAGCCTGAGTCATGACAGGGCAGGCATTTAGAAACTTTCTTCTCTTCTTTGACTGTTTTAGTTGAAAGGAGTGCAGCTGAAACTGTAACCAAAGGAGGTATTTTGCTTCCAGAAAAATCTCAAGGAAAAATGTTGCAAACAACAGTAGTAGCTCTTGAATTGGGCTCTAAAGGAAAGGGTGGGGAGATTCAACCAGTTTGTGTGAAAGTTGAAGATAAAGTTCTTCTCCTAAAATATGGAGGCACCAAAGTAGTTCTAGATACAAGGATTATTTCTTATTTAGAGATGTATACACATTTAGAAAATATGTAGACTGAAATTATTATTAAAGTGGCATGAAGTGAAGCTGATCATTCCAGTGACATTGTGAAATCTTTTCATCATGTAAATAATTTTCCTGTCTCTCTTTGATAATGATCTATTGGTATATAAACAAACAAAAAGGACTCTTTATCATCATTTGGTAATAACAGTTTTCAAACTCCAGTGATTTTTCAAAATGAACAATGTGATCATTGCCGAGAAAAAAAATACATATATATGTAAATATATATATATATATATATATATATATATATACACACACACACACACATACATATATGTGTGTATATATATATATTTTTTTTTTTAAAGACTCATCAGTTTTGGGGAAAACACTCAGGAAAGAACACTGGACAAGATGATATCTCCTATGTATTGTGATTTAAAAACCAATGTGTCCATTTTATACTTAGAAACTCAGAACTTTTTCCTGAAGTTTGCCATCAGTTAAAAAATAAAAGTCTTCCATGACTAGCAACTAAAGTTGGTTAAGATAGTTAACATAATTTTAATTAATTTTGAATGATATATTAAGATTACTCCCTACAAACTACTTAGCTTCAACTTTCAATCTACTTTAGAAGTATCTGGAAATGAGGAAAAAAAACGCACACATTCACATACAACAATCGCACTGCCTTTTAACATGTGCTCAGCACACATATGGTGACTGCTCACTAGGTGAAGACAGCATGTTCATCATGAGAGTGATGAATAAGATTGCAAAGATTTCTCCTCAGAGTGTATGCAGTGTAGTCTAGAGTGCAGATTATTATAAAATACACAGTATTTTAATCATCATATTGCTGTAAATAGAAAAATACAAAATGCTTCATATGTACAAGTGTGAGAAGTAGAGTTCTGACTCAGTAGGAGGTAGATAGTCAAGGAGAGCTGCCTTGAAATAAATTGCAGTGAAGACAACATTTTTACTAATTTGGGTGTTACTCGGTGAACACATAAAATCATTGTTGAAGATCTGTAGGTTTTCATAACATAGTGAAAACAATGATTAGATGCTGAAATACGTAAGGTTTTTCTTTGATACAATAATATTGATTTGCAGTGAGAGAATGGAAGACATGCAAAGCTGATAAGAGATGAGGTAAATTATGGAAAGCAAAGATCATAAACTGGAAGCTCATGCTACCAATTCAGATTTCCCCCTCAATAAAATTGAGAAGTCATATATAGATTTTAGGCCTGTTTAAATTTGCATTTTCACAAGATCTCGTTTGTTGAAGAATGTATTGGAAGGAGGTAAGGGTAGATATGGTGGGGGGGGGATGAAACTATTGTGGTATTCCAGGAGAAACTAGGGTGTTTCTACTAGAGGAGGAGGAGAATGGACAGTTTCAAGGAAAATATATAAAGTAAAATTAAGAAGATTTTGGAAGTCATTAGCTCTTTGAGGGGAGTGGGCAATAAGAGGAAAAAAGGTAAGAAAGCATATTCTTTTGTGTGACTGGATTTTACAACCATGTATGTTGACACTACTTAGTATAAGTAATGCTGAGTAGGACCACATCTGGGGTTCATTATGGACCTTTTGAATTTAAGGTGTCTGCATAACATTCAAGAGACTTGAGTCAGGGGTGCCTGGGTGGCTCAGTGGGTTAAGCCGCTGCCTTTGGCTCAGGTCGTGATCTCAGGGTCCTGGAATCGAGTCCCGCATCATGCTTTCTGCTCAGCTCTCTCTCTCTCTCTCTCTGCCTGCCTCTCTGCCTACTTGTGATCTCTCTCTCTCAAATAAATAAATAAAATCTTAAAAAAAAAGAGAGAGAGACTTGAGTCATCACATTCTGTATGTTGGGAGAACAGACACAAAGCATAAATCTGATACCACTGGGATATGTATAAATGATGATTACTACTGAAAGACTACTAAACTAGTATCTATAATGTGCCACTTCCATTACAAAATAGGGAGGACTCAGTGTATTCTGAGACATAACATTAAGTTTAGAATTTGTTCCAGATCTTGTGGAAAGTCTGAATGCATTTAATGTTTGTGTACTATTCTTTTACAACTAATTGCTATTATTGAGACCACAATATATTCCTTGGTTAAGGAAAAATCCTGTAAGTGTCAAATAGTGTAAAAATTATCCTTTTACCTCCAAGTTTTTTCTCATTTATCAGAATTTTAAATCACTGTAACAGAACTACCAAAATCATAACCCAACAACAATAAAACTTGAAAAGCAAAAGAATTAAAATAGGAAATATTGAATCCCAGTGCCTGCTTTTATTCTTACCAAATATACATATGATTACTTTAAGGACAAGGTTAATGTGATAATGCAAAGATGAAGAAAGTATGTGGATTGCCTTATGAATATCTAAAGAGAGCCATTACCTCTATCTGAAGTGATTATGGAAATATCAAGAATGAGGTAGCATTTAAAATAGCTCACGAAAAATTAGTAAGACTCCTATAAATAGAAATAGAGATGAAGAAAAACACCAGGCAGGGATTCAATAACCAGAACTGTGATGCAAAGTAGAGGAAGATAATTTTTGTACAGTACATATTCCATTCTGAGTGTAACTGTGTAGGGAGAGGCATAAAAAATTTTAAAAAACGTAGGTAATATAGTTACTCCTGAGTATGGAAGACCATGCAAGCTAGGCTGAAGAGTTGTGGCCATTGTACCAAGTTGTGTTTGGTTTGGAAAGCACTTATTACAGGTGTCTGATAAGGGAGTTCCACAGGAATGTGGGAGGAACTGTGACAGAAATTTGCAGAGTGTAGGCAGAGTTTTCAGAGAACTATCACTAACATTCCAACCCCAAACATCATAGCAGGTGGAAAAGCTGCAGAGTACAGGAGAGTATATATGGGTCCATATAGGAACCACTTGGGACAGCAAAGTGAAATATGTGAATATTCCACGTATGTGAAATATGTGAAAAATCCACAAAAATGGAATTTTGTGAAATCAGCCTTGAGTGTGACAGGAGCTCACAGACCATTGAATAGAGAGCTGTGTGTAACTTCTAAGGCCATTTAAGAATGCTTCCTTTTCTTCATTTCTACCTTACACATTGCATGTGACCTCTCCTTGGCAAAGGACAGGGGAACAGGATTTTGAAAAACATATTTACCAATCATGTACAGGGTGCTAGTGTCACCTTGGCAAAAATCAGGCAGTATTAATTATGTGAGTGGTTAGTAGTTCTCCCTCAAACCAGTCATACTATGAAGGAGACGCATGCATCAGAGCAGAAATGAATAAGCAAAGCTCTAGAGTAGTTAATGTGGTGGCACATTTCAATATTATTTGGAATGTGGAGAACATAGAGTAGGAAATAATTTTCACTTTTAAAGAAGGGGGAAAGGAAAAAGGGGATAAAATAGGAAAATTGGTATAGAGTAGTCAAAGACCTCTACTAGGAAGTGTTGGAAATATATATCTCATATACTTTTTCTTCCATACCCTATTTCTTATCAGATGTTTCGTTTCTGTCAAGTTTATAAGAACTATTGGCTATTGAACTATTTATGTTATCAGTACAACTAGTTTCTGAATGCATTTGGGAGATAACTTGTAGCAGTCATCAATACTGTTTAACAAATATTTACAGCTCTGTTTTTCCAGCTTAATGGAAAAATTGAACTCTCCAGCACTCTTCAGAGTTTGTGGTAGTCATGGGAATTGCTTTGGTCAATGCCATGTAAAGAAAAATGGCCTCCTTACATGCCAGAACTTGAAGAACCAGGGTGCCATATTCTCTGCCCACTGCTATGGTGAAGCAGGAAATCTGTTATACCACTTACCAGAGTCCCTCTGTTCACCCACAAAGGACAATGTGACATGAGCAAGAGGAAAACTTATTTTTTGCTATGTTACTAAGATTAGGCAGTTTTTGAATCTGCAGTGAAAGTGAGCCTATCCCAACTAACACAATGATGTTGAAAGCACATGGCCATTAGAAAAGACAAACATGAATTTGCACCTTCCTCCACACATTTTCATGTGTGTGACTAAGGAAATTGTGTATACTCTCTGAGTCTGTTTTCTAAGAAGTGTTCTTATTTTTGAAGATAATGTACACAAAATACCAAATGTAGAAGACATTCAATAAATTGCATCTGTTGTTATTAGAATTTGGTCTACAGTATAGCACTGAACTCATTCATCCAACAAAATTGGCCAGTATGTAGGAGAAAAAGATCATGCTAGGAATAGGTCTATGAATAATGATATATTTTTTAGAAATCTGAAACGGATCTAAGAAAAAAAAAAAATCTATTGTTTCCCTGGAGATTTCGTTTTCCAAAAACAAAGGTTAGCATTCTCTTCATTCATATTCACTTCTCAAGTAAAGCATGGAAATTAAATAAAACAAAGTGTAATAACTGTTTTCTCTACTAAAGTTGATATCAGTGTCCAGGGTGAGCAACACTTCATGAATAACACATTGAATCATTAGCATATCAAAGAAGATTTCCTTCTGCTGTATTTCACCAACTGTCTAAGGTCTTTGATTTGAACTAAATGACATTTGGGCATGCTGTTACTTCACAAAGGATTAGCTAATGTACAGAACCTAATCTCCTATCATTTGGGACATTTTGTATTAATTCAAATACTTAGAAAACAAGTGCATAAGTGAATACTTTGCAAGAAATGCTGCAGCTCCAATCTGCTTCTTTCATCCTTAAAATAAGGACTTTTATTATGATCCATTTAGATGAGGGATTTTTTTTTTCATCACAAACAGTTTCATGGTTAGATACACATTTTGTTCAAAATTACGTGGAAAATCAAGAAGGAGAAACACATTCCATGTTGGAAATTCTGCCCAAAAAATAACACTGGGAAACATGGGCCTAAGTCACTAATGCCCAAAGAAGTATTCATTTGTTCTTTGTTCAGACAAAAGACTGCATTCCAACATCTGGGGATATGCAGATGTGCAGGATTCTGTACTTCCTCATTGTTGTCTCGTATTATCTTTAGAATGACAGGTAAATAATTTACTAAAACACTATTGGACATTTTGGGATAGGACATGGTATTCAGACAAAAGGGCAGATTGAGTTGTCTAAAGATGGCTTCACAGATAATTTAACCTTTAGGCAGGATCTTACATTCAGATGGAAAAAAACTGATGAAAAAGGTTTTTTTAAGAATACTTCCTTTTCTTCATTTCTACCTTACACATTGCATGTGACCTCTCCTTGGCATTTTGGGGCAAAGAAGCAGCATATGAAATGTACACTTATGTAAAGAAGAAAACATAGAATATGCTGAAAATTGCAAAATATTTATTTTAGTTGGAAAGTTAGGTGCATTTGTTTGAATCAGATATGAGAAGACAAAAAGCCTAATTGGAGGGAGGGCCTGACCAAAATTTATCTTGGATGCTGGGCCAAAAATGGGCTTTTAAATTGTGTGGGTAATGAGGTAACAGTAAAATTTTACAAGTGTTAAAAATGAGGTTAGATAGGAATTTTAGAAAGATCATGTATGAAAGCTAGCAAGATTATATGTGGCATTATGTAATAACTGAAATCATTCCTACTAGTGTCTCCAGGAGAAGACACTAATATATAAAATTTTCTGATCAATAAATACAACCACTTTTATTTTAATTAAATTTTATAATTTATCTATGAATAATGTTTATTGCAAAGTGATTGGAATTGGTATATTTAAAACCTAATATTGAGTATTTCCAGTGACAATAACTTGTAAAAGGGCTTTCCCATTCCTAGAATCTAAAAGGAAACATGATGCAAAATGAATAAATGACTGCTAATGTTGGAAGTCAGGCTAAAATCAAATGGTCATATAATACGAAAAACTGTTAATCTAGAGCATAAATTCTGGGCAAATTTTTTAAATAGTTAAGTTTTAATTGGGGCGCCTGGGTGGCTCAGTGGGTTAAAGCCTCTGCCTTCGGCTCGGGTCATGGTCCCAGGGTCCTGGGATCAAGCCCCACGTCGGGCTCTCCCACATAGACAACTCTATAAACTCCCCTCAATAAGTTGTTACCAAAAAGAGTTATATAGTAAAACACAGCATTTTGCTAAACTATGAAAGACAGGTGTTTTGGTGCATTTATTGTCAAATATTCAAGAACTCCAAAATATTTTACACAGTTCATAGTACAACTGTTCCTGTCAAGTGATGTAAAAGTGCTTGGCTTTGACGCCACTGAACATGGCTTATTTTTTAGTAAAATTTTAGATGTCTTCTAAAAAGTTTTCAATAGCAGTTACCATTATGTAAATAAACTTTAACAAAGTAACTTTTGTTTGTAAAGTTTATTCAATACAAAGGCAGATGAAGTGTCTGCTTAGAAGAGCCTGTAATCACTTTATGAAACACTGTGCAAGAGAAAGCTTCTGAAACCGACAGTTCTTGTTCATTTAATTACAGTTCTGTTAATTTAATCACCTCAGTAGGGGACGTGTTACTTGGTGGGTGATATTTTTTTCACACCATGAGATGCACATCCACCCTGCTTGTCTCTATTAACTTAATGAAGAAATTACAATTAGAAAAAGAGCGATGCATCGAACATTTATTTGAACACAGGGAGAAAAGTAATGGGAAGCAGGCATGTGTGATGAGAACCTATTGTCTATGTAACCCTTTCTGGATTACAAAATCAGCAGCTGGTCTTTCAGTTATTGTTCAAGGATTTTCTTAAAGTCTTTAGCATTCTGTGCACATAAGCAGAAATCAATGCCTGAAAGATTTTTAAAATATCTGTGCACAAATGCACTGCTACTTTAAGAGTTTTAAAAGGATGTGGAATGTACATATGAAAAACAACTTTCACATTCCTTTGTTTTTACAAAAAGTGGTTAAGACTATGTTTAATGAATGAGTGACATCTGCTTAATTCCATTGTGCTTTGATTTTTTTTTTCTCTTTGGGGAAAAAAACCCAAATCTAGTGTGTTCTTTCAAATGAGAAAAGTTATATGTTTATTCTTTGTAGCAGCCATTCTGAAATACATCCCTGAAGGCAAATTTGCAATAATATCCAGATGTTAGTCAAACTCTACCCTAACATGTTCATGCTAAACAATTGCATCAAAGCAGAACAGGGAAAAATACTAATTTTGGTTTTTATGCCAACTTTTAGAATACAAGTAATTTATATTAGCAAACAGGAAGAGTTAACTCACACAATTAAAGAGTAGATCAATTTGAAGATAGGGTTAAAATGCAAGGTATTTAACAGGACAGATAGAGCCCACTGCAGAACTGACCCCAACATATTCCTTCAGAATAATCCTTGGTTTTAATAATCCACTTAACGCTGGGACTTCTAGCTGCCTGAATGCTTCTAAATTACTCTCTGTTTTGCCCATCAGATTCTTTTCTGGAACATCCTTTCCTACCTTCTTAGTCTAAATAATTACAACTTATCTTCAAGAGTCAAATCAGGAAACAACTCCTCCAGAAAACATCCAAGAACCATGTACTGGGCTCACTTCTCTGTTCTTTGTTTCTACCACAGCCTTGGCATGCCATGCCCCTATAATGGGTCTAAAACTGTGAACACAGTTTCATTAAATGTCTTATTTTTCTATACTGTAAATTCATAGTAGGCAATGACAGAGACTATGCCAGCATTTTATACACTGAGTCAGATTAACAATGCTGAACCTCAGTATATGAAGGGCAGACCTTACTTTATAATACAATAAACAACATTTTATGTGAGGAAATTAGTCCAGGTTTGCATTGATTTCAGGAAATTGCCCAGCCCACCATAACCTAGGCTCTACTTCAATATTTTCAGTGTTAGAGAAGTTAAGAGTATAATACAGTATTTTGTTTTTCACATATTTTTATTTTAGAACCATTTTAAATTTCCAGAAAAATTGTGAAGCTAGTACAGAGACTTCCCACATACCCAATGCTAAGTATCTCCCACTGTGTCTATCTTCATTAATAAACTACAGGTGTTAAAATTAATGAAATAATATTGTTACAATATTATCAGAAAAGTTCATAGTTTTTGAGTTTTGTTTGTTTGTTTGTTTTTAATCTCATTTGTTAATACCCTAGTGTCCATTTGCTGTTCCAGGATCCTATATAGACTACTGTATCACACCTGGTTGTCATGTCTCCTTAGGCTCCTTTTGACTATGACAGTTTTCAGACTTTCCTTCTTTTTGATGATCTTCGTTTTGAGAAGTACTGGTAAGATATTTTGTAGAATGTCCCTCAATTGGGATTTGTTTGACATTTATCTTATGGTTAGAAAAGGATTATGTGGTTTTTGAAGGAAGACTATAGAGGTAAATGTCATTTTCATCACATGATATCAAGCATACCTTCTATTGACATGACATATCACTGTTCATGTTAATCTTGATCACTGGGCTCAGGGGCATTTGTCAGACTTCTCTACTGTGAAGTTGTTCTTTCTCTCTCCCCAGGCCCACCATACACTATTTGGTGGAAGGAAGTTGCTATGTGTGGGTAAACTTAAGGAGTTTACAGAATTTTATCCAAACTCTTTGAACATGCATTTTTTTTTGGAATTCTGTATGGGAGATTTTTCTAATGTCCTTCATTTACTCATTTATTCAATTATTTATTTATGTCAATATAAACTCCAGATATTTATTTTATGCTTTGGGTTATAACACAATGCCCCGTTACTATTTTGTTCTCAAAGTGTTTCATCACTGGCAGGTTCCAGTTGGTTCATTTGTTTCTTTGGCTTATCCCCACCATTGTGTGTGTCTGTGTTTAACACTTCCTTACTCTTTGGCACTCCAAGTTGCTCCAGGTTCATCCTGTACATTCCTTGGCCCTCCTAGATCACCTGTTTTTAAAAAGAAGCCCTGCTTCCTTTTCTAGAAGATTGGTATTAGAAACCAGGAAGTGTGTATTTCGTATGTTCATTGCTATGGGGGTGGGCCCTTTCTGCTGACAGAGCAAGAAAATATGTGTTTAATAACTTATGTGTAAAAACATGTTTATTAATATTTCTATGTGGAACCATTTACATCTATATTAAGCTAAAAGTGAGCCATATTGATGTGATATTTATCCATGACCACATGGATTAGTCCAGCCTCTGGCACTTATGTGTAAATTCCACTCCAGCGATGAGAAATACAGCTCTGGGCTTCTTCCATTCATTTTCCTGATCACTGTATTCTAGTGTATTTGCATAGAGTATCAAAATTGTTAACCTCCCATGAGAAAAAAACAAAACAAAACAAAATGAAAAAAACTTTACCAGCTGAAGTGTAATGCTTATATTCCATCTCTTTTGCCTCTAATTTTATAGACTCCACACATTTCCAAAGTTACTTAAATCAGCTCTTCTCCCACTCCCTGCTGTCCAGTTAGGTCAGATTGTTTCATGTATTTGTAATAATACAGTTGGATTATTTTGTTGTATTCTGAATTCCATTCTGGAATCCCCTATTCCTAGATGAATTTTGAGAAATTATATATCAAGTTCTACTGTTTCCATTGTAAATTCCTATGGGTTTTGAAAAATATGTTATGTCTGAAAGGATTGTTTCTTTAAAATTCCCCCATTTCTTTTTAGTGGCTGAGTAATAGCCCATTCTGTATGTATACCACTTCTTCTCTATCCGTTCATTCATCAGTGGACATCTGTGCTCTTTCCATGGTTTGGCTATTATGGACATCACTGCTATAAACATTGGGTGCCTGTGTCCCTTTAAATCACTCTTTTTGTATCTTTTGAATGAATACCCAGTAGTGCAATTGCTGGGCCATAGGGAAGTTCTATTTTTAACTTTTTGAGTAATCTCCATACTGTTTTTCAGAGTGGCTGCGCTAGTTTCCACCCCTACCACCAGTGTACGAGGGTTCTCCTTCTTCTCTATCTTTAGCAACAACTATTGTTTCCTGAGTTGTTAATTTTAGCCATTCTGACTGGTGTGAGGTGGTATTTCATTATGGTTTTGATTCGTATTTCCCTGAGGTGATAACTGATGTTGAGCATTTTTTCATGTGTCTGTTAGCCATTTGTATGAAATCTTGCTACTTACAATGATGAGGATGGAACTAAAAAGTATTATGTTAAGTGAAATAAGTCAGTCAGAGAAAGACAAATACTATATGATTTCACCCATATGTGGAATTTAAGAAACAAAACTGATGGACGTAGGGAAAGGGGAGAAATAAAATAAGATAAAAACAGAGGGAGACAAACCATAGAGACTCTTAACTACAGAGAGCAAACTGAGGGTTGAGGGCAGGGTGGGGGACTGGTGTAACTGGGTGATGGGCATTAAGGAGGACACTTGATGTAACGAGCACTGGGTGTTATAACTAATCAATCATTAAATTCTACCCCCAAATTAATAACACACTGTATGTTAACTAAATCAAATTTAAATAAAACCCCCAAATAAATAGATAAAAATTAGAAAATAATAAAATAAAATAATAGTAAAAAGTTTTACCTATTTAAACCCTACTCCAGCCCTTGGCTATCACTGTTCATCTAGGATCTACAGTTCTCTGTTTACAGAATATAATTGGAATTAGTTGATTTGTAGCCTTTTCAAGCTGGCTTATTTTACTTAACTATAGGCATTTAAGATTTATCCATACACTTTTACAGCTTGATAGCTCATTATTTATTGCTGAATGATAATTCATTATACGATAAAAATAATATCTCAACATACAATAGAAATACATTATACAAATGTACTAGTGTGTTAATTCACTTACTGAAAAGCATCTTGATTACTTTCAGGTTTTGTTGATTATAAACAGATCTATAAACATTTAGGTACAGCTTTTTATGTGAATATAAATTTAAAAATCGGATAGGTAAATACATGGGAGTAGAGTTGCTGGGTCATATAATAAAATAACTTTTTAATTTGTAAGAAACTGCAAGTTATTTTCCAAAGTTATGGTGCCATTTTGCATTTATACTAACAGTGAAAGAGATTTCTCTTGTTCTGCATTCTCAATGGCATTTGATATTGTGAGGTATTTGGATATCAACCCCTATAATAATTGTGTAGTGGTATCCCTTGTTTCGATTTTAATTTCTGTTATGACAGATAATATTGAGTATAATTTCCAATACTTTTTTGTCATCTATATCTTCTCTGCTGAGGTGCTTGCTCAGATTTTGTCCATTTTAACTAAAAAAAAATTCTTATTTTAAAATGTTTTTGTATATTTTCAGTGTATGTTTTTTATTCAGATATATCTTTTGCAAATTTATTTTTTCACTCTGTGGCTTGTCTTTAATAGCATTATTTACTTTAATAAGCTTTATTATTTAACAAACTATATAATTGAATATTATATAGTTTTTAATTTTAAGTTTTATTTTATAAAATATATTTATCTTAATTTTAAATTTTAATAATTTTAATATGTAATAAACATTCATGTTTAGTAATGAAATATTTATTTTATTTTTAATAGTATTATATATTTTATATAATTAAATATTTATATAACAGGTGTACTTATTAATAAAATATTTATTATTTAATAAACTATATGAATATCAATTTATCTTTCACATTCTGTTTATTTAATGTTGTATCACCCTACCAGACGTTATATAGAGTTTTTACGTTTTCTTTTAGAAAATTTATAATTTTGCATTTTATGATTGGTTCTTTGATCCGTTTGAGTTATTTTAAAAAGTATAATACCTGTGTGCATATTCTTTTTTTTCATACATAGATGTTCAGTTTTTCACCATTTGTTGAAAAGAATATCCATTATCCATTGAGTTGTGATGGAGAAAACTCTAAGTATATTCTACAATATTAGTATTCCACAAAGTTCTACAACATTACCCCCTCCCTGCCAAAGGCATAGGGGATTTTCTCTTATTTTATTTGCATGAAACTGAGGAGTTCATGGAAGAAAGCCCCACAAAACTGTAAGAGTCCTTCTAAGATTGTGGCCATCAGTAGTTTCCTACTTCAGTTTATGTCCACAAAATTTTTAACTATCTACCAGTAGGCCTCCAGCAGTTTCCACTCCAGGCAAACACATCTCCTTTTGACTCTCTGGATTCTTCTCTCTAGATTTTTGGGTAGGGGTTTATCATGGTAACATGGTTCTCTAATATAGTCAACAAAAGTTATTGATTTTCAACTTGTCCACCTTTTTTTCTTTTTGGAAGTGAAGGAGTGACAACTTCTAACCTCTCTATATTTCATGGTGGAAACCAGTTCCACACTTTAGTAAGGATTAAATTTTCTTAGTTGGTTTTTATATTAAACTGAAGATAATCTCTCTTAAATGGCATCACTGATTAAATAAAAAATCCCTAAACTCAGAATCAGGACAGTTCCTTTCCTACATGAACTCTTCTAAATATAAACTCTAAATAAAATATTAGAACTCTAAATAAAATCTTCTAAATATAAACTCTCCCTCATCCCACCCCCAGATCAAAGTTATTATTCCTACAGTTGTTCAGGATTTATGTTTCTATTTGTCTTTATTCTATCCAGTAGTGTGCTGGAGTTGGCTAGGATGAATTTGGCAGCGCAGATTGTTAAATTTTCAGGAATTTGGGAGAGCTGATTTTTAAACACAGCCATTATTAAAAACTAATATAAATTTAAAATTGAATAAGTTGCATTGAAATAAAAGCTAATAAATACACAAGACTCACTTCTTAATTGTGTTGCTGCATTTTAATGTTATTCACATCTTTTCAGTCTGCATGGTAGAATACTATAAAATGATGCACTAATGTGCCTTTTTTCTCAACTTTGTATTCAGTAACATCCATTGGGTATCCAGAAATCAACCAGAGTGTCAGTGTATACACCCAGAAATTGACAAACACTACAAATCAGACTTGATTTATTGTTTGCTAATTATCTACTCTTAAAATGTGATAGAAAAATGTTAAGAAGCTGTGTTTAAGTAAGCTTAAACTTTAAAAGTTGTGTATTTATAGCGTTTTATTACAAATAGCATAATTATGAAAATATTATCCCAGTGTTGAAAGTTGTTCACATAAATAACTAACATCTGTATTTATTTTTCATTTTCATATTTTTCATTACTCCTTAATATAAAGGAAACACCAAACAACATTCATGTCACTACTATACCTGTTGGTCAGTTGCAGTTCTTTCTTGGACTCAAGCACAAGTGTTCAGCAAAAAATGAATGAAAGTATTCTTTGGGAACCAAATGGCTTATGAATTTATAATAAAGCACAATAAATCTTTTATTATTATTTGTAAATTTTATGATATACTCCCTTTACATTAGTAAAATTTATAAAAAATATGTATATAGGTATATACATACTCTTTTCATCAGAGAGACAATTATGTATTTACACACCTCTAATTCTATCCCTGTACCATATGTGCAGTCCGTTTCAGTGTTTGTTTATATGAGATCTAACAAGAATAGTGAAACAATTAGCACACCTCTTATTGCTAAATGAATAATTATAATTTTATTAAATATAAACCCTCTGAAGAAAGATTTAAAATAATTCACTGGATGAAGGAGTCCGTTAGATTTATTTTTCAGAAAGCTTTGTTTGTATGTTTATGTTCTCTCTCTGTCTTCCCCTTCCTGTTTCGCATGATACAGAATCGGTACAATACACTCAGGGTGACCCACTTTTAACTGTAGAGAGGTAAAATGTACTTTTAGCTTTTTTGGTAGTATAGTTTAAATGATTTCCCCAAAGTTTAATTTTCAGTGTTTTGTACAAGTTCAAATAGAATGATTAGACCTCTAAGTGTAACCTATAACTTCTTGATAAATATCTGGAGATAAGGATAGTTTAAAAATAAGATATAATTTGCCTTGGGACAGATGTCCTTTAATTTTAAATATTTTTAGGATCTACTTGGTTTTCCAAAGGTGAAATTTCCATTACACATTTAACTAATCTTTTTAAAATTCAGTTTTAGATTGTTTAGAATTTAAATTTATTTCATTCCCCTAATATCAATCTCAGTCCAACCAAGTAGACATAACCTTCTGGATCATAACTGTCCTCAAGGAACATGGGGGATTTGTCTTCACTTGTTTGGGCTGCTTTAGACAAAATACCACAGTCAAGGTGGCTTATAAACAACAGGAATTTATTTCTTACAGTTCTGGAGACTGGAAGTTCAAGAACACTCTTCCAGGCTACAGACTACAGCCCTCTCACTGTGTTCTCACATGGTAAAGGGATGAGGGAGATTTCTGGAGCTCTTTTATCAGGCACTAATCTCATTCATGAGGGTCACTCCCTTGACCAAGCACCTCCCAAAGGCCCCACCACCTAATGCCATTATCTTTGGAGGTTATGATTTCAAAATATGAACTTTGGGAGGAGGACACATTCAGCCCATAACAGGATTGAAACTTGTCTTTAGCTCAGTCGGTTCTGGACTTAGACTCAGTTGCTGTGTCTTGGACCTAGTGGAGGATAGGGAGGATAAGGTGAGCTCAATACTTCAGTATGGCCATATATGTCCGACTTTGGAGTCCTGTCGATAGTAGCCTTAGTTAGGTGCTTGCTATATAAGACAAATTTAATGGATTTGATCCCAGCCTCCATTGGTCAGATCATTGAGAGTGGTTGGTAACATGCTCATGTTAAAATTCAAGTTCTTTCAAGAACCTGTCAGATCAAGGAGTGGATTTTTGGAAGAAACAATCTGCCATGCGTCTTGAATGTCCCCGCATTTTCTTTCTTTCCGGGCATGCCAAGAATGCAGTTCTGACTGTTCCTTGTCCAGCCATTCCTCAGCATTTTATTTGCATTATATAAAGAGCAGGCTTGCTGATGGCTCACTAAAAAAAGTGTTGGATTTCCCAAGCTTGTAATTCCTTATATGTAATATAAATCCACTGCATTCATAGCATTTTTCTATGCTTTTCTGCATAGCATTCGTGGGACTTGAGGAGTGATGGATCATGAGGAAATGACTCAAGATGAAACTGTTGTTGTTTGCTGTGTCATTATATTTTTTATTATGTTCAGTTAGCCAACATATAGTATATCATTATTTTTTGAGGTAGTGTTCAACAATTCATTAGTTGCATGTTAACACCCAATGCTTATCACAACATGTGCCCTCCTTAATACCCATCACCTCGCTCCCCCATTTCCCCACCCCTCTCTCCTCTGAAACCCTCAGTTTGTTTCCTGGAGTCCAGAGTCTCTCATGGTTTGTCTCCCTCTCTGTGTCACAATTAATAAAATCCTTTGTTTCTGACCCCAAAGTGTTTAATCTTCTGCCAGTTTCCACAATAGAATAACAAGCTAACCTGTAGACTACAAGCAAGAGTCTTAAATACTTTCCTTCCAAGACTTTTCATTCAAATGAGGAGACACGTAAGACTATTTCAAGTGCCCTATGCATAACAGAATAATGTCACAGAATATCATCAGAAGGGCACCCCAGACACTGTATCACAGGAGGATCTTTTCTGAGAATTTATATTTAATTTGAAATTTAACGTTGAGAAAGAGTTCTTTAAGACATATTCTAGGGGAATGTCACTAGAGACAGAGGGAATGGCATGGATAATAATATCTTAAGGTAGGAAGAGTTTGATATGCTTGCAGAACAGAAAGAAAGATCACATGATCAGGGTGAACAAATAGGAGAGCAGTATTATCCAAAGTTTATTTTCAAGAGACCACCTTACCTGCTATGCAGGAAGTGAATTACTCTGGGCTTAGGAGGCAGGTATTTTGGAAGAATTGGTTGAAAGATCTTGCTTTGCTCTATGGTAGTTACAGTTCAAACAGAATGAAATGTCTAGAATAAGATGTGTTTTGGTGGTAGAGCTAAGAACATTTATCAATGAATTGAACGTATGGTGGAGAGGAGAGAAATTAATGATTAGCCTAAGTACCTGGTTGGATTTTTATGTAATTTACAAATGGGCAAGACCAGAGGAGCAACAAAAAAACAAGTGAATAAACAAACAAAAAGCAGAATCAGACCCATAAATACAGAGAATATACTGCTGATTGTCAGAGGGGAAGTGGTGGAAGAAATGGGCAAAATGGGTGAAAGGGAGTGGGAGATACAGGCTTCCAGTAACAGAATGAGTAAGTCAGGGGAATAAAAGGCCCAGCATAAGGAATAGAGTTAATGATAGTGTAGTAGTGTTGTATGGTGACAGCTGGTAGGTGCACTTGTGGTGAGCACAGCATAATGTATGAACTTGTCAAATCACTATGTTGTGCACCTGCAACTAGTGTAATGCTCTGTGTCAATTATACTCTAATAAAAAATAAAAATAATTAAATAAAAACATCACTAAAATAAAATAAAATAAAAACCTCTGTATTTCCCCAACCAAACCTAATGCTAAACTTCATAGGTATTCCAGAGCAAATTTTTTAAAAATTTCTTTTCAGCGTAACAGAATTCATTGTTTATGCATCTCACCCAGTGCTCCATGCAATACGTGCCCTCCATAGTATCCACCACCTGGCTTCCCCAACCTCCCACCCCCCAAACCCTTCAAAACCTGAGATTGTTTTTCAGAGTCCGTAGTCTCTCATGGTTCATCTCCCCTTCCAATTTCCCTCAACTCCCTTCTCCTCTCCATCTCCCTGTGTCCTCCATGTTATTCCTTATGCTCCACAAATAAGTGAAACCATATGATAATTGACTCTCTCTGCTTGACTTATTTCACACAGCATAATCTCTTCCAGTCCCGTCCATGTTGCTATAAAAGTTGGGTATTCATCCTTTCTGATGGAGGCATAATACTCCATAGTGTATATGGACCACATCTTCCTTATCCATTCGTTTGTTGAAGGGCATCTTGGTTCTTTCCACAGTTTTGAGACTGTGGCCATTGCTGCTATAAACATTGGGGTACAGATGGCCCTTCTTTTCACTACATCTGTATCTTTGGGGTAAATACCCAGTAGTGCAATTGCAGGGTCATAGGGAAGTTCTATTTTTAATTTCTTTTTATTTCTATTTTAATTTCTTAAGGAATCTCCACACTTTGATCTCCAAAGTGGCTGCACCAACTTGCATTCCCACCAACGGTGTAAGAGGGTTCCCCTTTCTCCACATCCTCTCCAACACATGTTGTTTCCTGTCTTGCTAATTTTGGCCATTAAGTCACTCACACCTTCATCTCAATTTTATAGTTAGACAATCAGAAGAGTCATTGTTTCTTTTGTATGAAGGCACTAAGAAAAGAAGGGACAAACCACTATAAAGGACCATTCTCCCAGAGAATATGGAAGAAATTTCCACACTGTTGCTTTCCTTCTAACCAAGAATCCTGTGAAATACGTATTGTTAGCTTAATTTCACTAATGGAGACAATGGCTGATGATTTGTACCTTGTTCTTCTTTATTCCAAAACTTCTACTCTTTTCCCTAAACCACTGTGTGTTTGCTGATTTTTATGGATGGTGCACAAAAGTTTCATTGTGGAGAGTACAGATGGAGACATAATTAATCACAACAATAGAAGCCTGCCCTTGCTTTTAAATGTAATTTTACACTACGTGTGTTTGTCCTCTTGGATTTTTTTTTCCTGCTTTCATATAATCTCAGGTCACATTATAAATGAGTGAGACGGATGGTGTAACAAAGCATGTTATTTTGCCTCCATGTCTTCAACATGTGGAGATAGAATTGGAGTCGAGTTTCTTCCCTCATCTACATGTCTTTGATTCTTTGAAATTTATAGGGAAGCAGAAGACCCTCTTTGCCATTGTGGTACAGTTCAAATATATGCTGAATAGACAAGGACACTGCTCAGTGCCCTTCTCAAGTTGCTCTTTCACTGAATAAACCAGTGCCATCACTTGTACCCTTTAATCCTATAAATGGTACACTGCCAGCTTTTTTTGTCCTCTGTAAAGCCATTGTTTTATCTGGCATGGTTCCTCCCTTTTCTCTGCATCATTATTTGATTCTGAAAATGCTGCAAATCATAGGTGACAACATTTTGGTTATCAACACTAGTGATTGACAACGGGTGTTGTATGTGCTCATATTTGTCATTAGAAAACCTTTACATTATCTAATGTAGCAGCACATACCCAACTTCACCGAACCAGCCAAAAAGCCTTTGAGTATCTTAATAAATAGTATTTTATTAGACTGACAAATGCTTCCATTAGGTGCTGTGCTTCACTTATTACAGTAAATTGTTGCATCAGTAGTATTTTCCCTACAATAAGATCTGTGATTGGAAATGAGTAGTATTTCTCCTTTTAGAATTATCTGAATGGATTATACTGGGAGCAGGTAAATAAAAATATTTAAAGCATTATGTGGCATTAGGGTAGTAGGTAATTGGATGCTTTCATCTTGGTTGGAATATTAAATGCTAGAGGTACTGTGGGTCCACTAAGTATAAATAAAAGAGCTGACTTCAGCTAACGACTCACTTTTGAGCATGGCTCTTTGACAATTTTTATTGGTAATTGAAAAAAATGGCAAAGCAATTTTATGGCTGTGCTTGGAGGAGAGAGCCCAGTTCATAACAAGAAATCAGCCAGCAAAGCATTTTGCTAGGATCACCCCAAACCCCAAAGCAATAGGGCAATGCGTTCTTGAAAGTTTCCTTGTTATTTATTTATTTTTAAACTTCACTGGAAAACATCACAGTCCACAGAAAACAAGATACTGATAGCACATCCATAATCAATCATGTAATACGTTAAAAACAATAAGGGAGGCACACACTGGTATTTCATCTAAATACTTTAAAACACATCCAACATCAGATTTATATAAGAAGGAGAGAGAGACAGAAAGAGAGAGGATTGCCTGATACAGGACAGGACAGTTGAGTCATTTTATTTCCACCAGAAATAGTTCAGACTGTATGATTACAGAGATTACTATGTTGGAAAAGAAAAGTTTAAATTTAAGAGTAAGAAGAACAATACTGAGGAAAATGTACATTTATTTTGCATGCAGCTGACCATTCTGTTGTTTGTATTAATTTAATATTTGGGCTGTTCCTTTGTGAACAAAAAGTGCCCTTTGTGAACTTTTGTTTTAAGATTCATGGGAGAAAGTTATGCCTTTCTCAGGATTTGGCATAGCATTTTACAAATATCTAAGTGCTCTAAAGATTTATACATATCCTTGTTTCAGTATAAATTTCTTATGATACTTTAGAATATGATTAAATGAACTTTTTTCAAATTCACAGAAAGTTCACCAATATCAATGTCTGTTTTTCTCTACCTTACCACACTTTCTTTTTCGCCCAAAACCCTTTTCACAACTTTTTCTTTCCCCAAGTCCTCCTCTCCCAATGGTTCATGCTTCTTTCTCTGGCCAAATGACCTTCACACTCCTTGCCACCATTATTGGTTAGGCATTTTTCCAAGCACTTATAACAATTTCATGGTCATTTGCTGGACTACTATTTGTCCACTTTTTTCCACAAAGTACAAAAAAAAAACAAAAAACAAAACACAAAAATATTGCCAAAAACTTTAGGTTACTGTTCCATCAGTGCCCCACTTCCAGATATCAATTTTTGGATAGGTTAGTTTTATCTTTTTAGCAAACCAAGTCAGGATTCTGTGGCTTTAAACACATTATTTATCACTCATGGAACTTTGGGTTGGCTGGGGTCAGATGATCTAGGATGTGCCCAGGATGCAAGCTCTTCTTCAAGCTGTGGAATTATCTGGGCTTGTCTCTTCTTTGATTCTAGACTCCAATCTACTCCAGGTATGTATAATCTGGGGCTCAGACTGGAGCCCAGGGAGCATCTCTGAGGTAGGTTTTATGGCAAAGACAAAGACATTAAGAGACATGTGGAAACATACAAGAATTCTTGAAGTCTAGCTTCTTGATTAGCTCAGTTTCACCAAAAGCTGCAGGTGATCATTGGACACTTTGGACAGCTCAAGCCAAGGAACCAGCAGGCAGGAAGATAAAGCATTATTTAGGAAAGGTTAACTGATGTGGATCATTACTTAGATGTAAGGCTGCTGTTACACATAGAAGGCAGGGCAGAATATGTTTGGTACATTTTGGTTCATTTGGATGTTCTTCATACACAGTTGTCCAACTTTGATAATAAAAGACAAGTGCAATCATCTTGGCCTAGAAATGGCCTAGCATGAGGTTCAGGGTCACACCAGTTAAGGCACTGAGAGCAGGGAAGTGTTTGTTAAGGCTGTGGGGATTCTAGAATGGATAGTAAAGAATGGCTATGAGGAGAAATGCTAAGAGCACATATGAGAATGTGAACAAAATAGAGTCATGGTAAATGCAGTATGTTGTTCAAATCTTGCTTGGGTTCCTGTACTTACATTTTTACTCTTTACATTTCAGTATATTTCCTTCTGTGAATTTTTCCCTTTGTAAGATTGTTCCTCTTTGGGAACAAAGTCCTATAAATTTGCAGAGAATAATGTTATAGAGATGAGTGCATAGAATGTAACTCAGACTATGATAATTTTCTTTATCAAAGATCCCATAACAAAGATACCACAGCACAGTGTCTGCAGTTGGAGCTGCCCCTTCCTAATGTTTATAGAGTTACACACACTGCTACCCTCGTGTACCGAGTGGTTTTAATATTAATGTATTGGTGATACTGTTTAAGTATGATTTCAACAGTTTTTTGGATTCTTACAGAGTTTGTTTAATCGGATAGAAAATATTAATATATTTAATGTTTATTTAGTATTATGATGGCTCAGGACCTGTGCTGTCATCTATGTATTATTTACATAGTCATTTACTAACAACTTTGTACAATGGATACCATGTCTGCTTCCCATAAGTCCTTAGAGACAGGCCTGATTTCTACCATTCTTTCTAGGTTTTGATAGTGCCTTTTATTTACTATCTTAGTAGAAGGGGGAGAATTTTAGAGCATTCCATCTAGCTATGGGATAGTATTTTCTCAATTAAAAATATTATGGTCTACAGAAGATTTAATTGAAGTCAGAACTTTAAATTCTGTAACAATAAAATAAATCTTTGAAGAGATTATGGTTTATTACTTTTCTTCAGTGCAGACAGATGCTATTTAATATTTTAAACAGAATATCATTTTAAATACTTCTGAATATATTTTATAGATCTACAAATATAATAAAATCAATGTGTCAGTTAATACACAAATATGTCAAAGTTATTTGACTTAATTTGCATGATATCATTTGCATTCTCAATAGTTCCTAGTTTCTGAATGATATAGTATCACTACAGATCATATACCTCTTACCCAGTAAGATTTGCAACTTTTATTGGTATTAACTAAATAATTAGGAAGTAATAAAAGCTCTCAGAAAATACATTATTGGTTACAAAATCACTATAATTCAGGCATGGGCTTTAATTCCTTCCAAAACTACTTACCTTGAAGAGTTTTCAAGGGCAGTCTTTGATGGAAAGATCCAAAGTTTAATTTATGCTCTTTAAAAATAATAAACTATCTTCCCTAAATGACAGACTCTCAGACTACTAAGTTGGCACTTAGAACTCCATACAAGTTTTCCTTTCTTTTCTTTCTTTTTGGGTGGGGGGGTTCTTTGTTTTTATTTTAATTTTTCTCAAAGCATTTCATCTTTTTTACACAGCACTCCTGAAAATAATACACAAGGGCTTTTTTTTTTTATCAACTTCTCAGAGGCTTGTGCTTCTAAACCTGCATGTGCTTGAGAAACATAGAATTTAAGCTCAAATTGTTTATCATTCACCTCTTGCTGCATTTATAGAAAAATAGAGAAAATAGAGGATCAGTTACTGATGTTTTAAACATTTGTTTCGCCTCCTGTGTCCCAGGCACTATGCTAACTGTTTTCCACGTATTATGCTATGTACTAGCAAGCCATGAGATATAGCTCTTCTGTATCTCTTTCACAAATAAACATACTGAGGAAAGTTACTTAACTGTGTGAGACACAGGGCTATGTCATGACGGAGTCAGTGTTTGAAAAACGGCAACACTTCATTTCCCATTACAATGCAGTTTGCTACCTGCAGTACAACCTGAATATCTGAGCAGGTTTTGTTTGTTTGTTTTGATGTGTTTTGTTTTGTTTTGGTTCTTGTTTTTCCCGTTGGTCAAACCACTGTTGGTTCCTCTGTGCTAATTTCTTTTTTATATATGGTTTGGCCAAACGTTGCATCCAGGTTCCACTACTCTTTAACCCCATGAAATGGAATGATCAAATCTGTGAGTAAAAATTGCCACCCCTCAGCAATTCATACCTTTGTTCATGAAATCACATGTAGTTGTGGCCTTGGAGGATTTCTGTGACAGTACAATATGTCCTATCCAGGCAAGTTAAAAAATATTCACCTCACTTACTTTCCCCATTTGATGTATTAACATAGACTGAAGAGTAATGATACCATTGCTGGATTCTGAACTGAGGTCTATTACTAGGCTGATTAAAAATGAAAACATAGTCTCAGATTTTCTCTTCAGTATATTTTTTTGTAACTTGCATCAATGATTTAAATGTATAATTTCATTACTTCTTTTTTATTATTTAAAATTTTAATTCCAGAATAGTTAACATACAGTGTTATTTAGTTTCAAGTGTACAATATGGTGATTCAGCAGTTCCATACATCACTCTGTGGTCATCCCAAGTGCCCTCCATCATCCCCATCGCCTGTTACATCCATCCCCTCCACCCCCAATCTTCCCTCTGCCGACCCTCAGTTTGTTCTCTATAGTTAAGAGCCTGTATCTTGGTTTGCCTCTCTTTCTTTTTCTTTTCTTTTGCTTATTTGTTTTGTTTCTTAAATTCCACATATGAGTGAAATCCTGTGGTATTTCACTAGTTTTTTCATAACACAGCATCCAGAATTTTTCATACACAACAAAGTAATAAATTTCACTCAGAAATTTTCGGATGATTCACAAAATTTCATAACTGATGTTAGAAATGATGAATTGTTGCTACTGAGTTTAGTTTCTTGCTGTTTCCCCAAGCTGAGTTTATTATTTCTTTTTTAGGCTGGGACCAGTTGCACAAAGGCAATCAAAATTTTTGAACTTAAATCAGTAACACTTCTGCGTTAATGCAGACCAGTCAGCAGTGATCCCCGTAATTCATACAATGAGTGATAAAAATTGACTGAGGCTAACTATGATAGAATTTTTTTTTTTTTACTTTCAAAAGTTAATGTAATTTAAAACGATAGCTATATTTCCTGCCTTATACTAAAAATTTGCAGTCTTTCTGCTGAGGTTATTCCAGAATATACTTTTCTACGTAGGTATTTTAAAAATTCAATGCAATCTTTGTTCTTATCAAGCAGTACTGAATTTAAAAAGAAAATTAATAGTCATATGATATGCACACAAGTAAGCACATCTCGTGTTTTATTTCTTCTTGTCTTTCATTTTTACTTAAAGATTGCATTGAATAACTTAAAGATCATTGTTACTTTATAAGTAACTGAAATTAAGGTATAATAGTAAAAAGATTTTTATAATGGTTTCTAATTGTTACTTATTTGCTAAGCTTTCTTGCTAAGACCTATGTGGCAATCTCATTACCTGAATTTCCTCTTCTTGTTTTGTTCCCTATCACATGTTGTTTGTGTATGTATGTTATGGCTTTGGACTCAGTGTCCAATCCTCCCACAGCCAGAGAGGTAAAGTGACAATTACAAAATACTTCGATGTCCTCTTCTACATTTGGAGATTTTGATGGGAAAATAAAAGAAGGAACAAAGAAATTTTGCTAGGAGATTGGTAATCATAGTCTTGAAGGCCAGATGTGAGTAGTAGAATAATAAAAAAGGAAACTCATATAAAGGTCAAATCACAGGGAGTGCATTATAGGGAGGCTGGTGGAAAATTCATTTCTATACCTTATTGCTGATGCAGGTGAAACGATGTACCAAAAAAATCAAATGCAGAAGTGTATAATGGAGGATCAGCAAGACTTTCCTTTTTATAGTAATGAGGATGACTCTAGCTATACTTATCCACACAGACAAAATATAAAGAGTATAAAGGACAGCAAGCCTAAAAGCCTGTGTTGTTGTGACCAATGAGATAAATGGGATCAGTGCACCTCTGAGAAAAATTAATGTGGTACTGTTAGAGAAAAAATGAAATTACCAAGAGTCCAGAGGTATAGTTCTATACCCCGCATAATATATGAACATGTAGTCTGAGAAAATGTCATAAAAATAGTCCTAATCCCATTACCCTATGGTCACATAGAAAGGAAATGCAGTGTTTATTATTAGACACAATCCCACCAATCAAGCTCCACAAAAAATTCATAGTTAAGGAGGAGGATTATTATTGAATCTATCCGTGTGTTTTACACAAAAATTTAAAAGTCAAAATATTCTATGCGAATATTACTTAAGGAGACAGGACTCCTTGGAGAAATGACTAATTCTGAGATATAAGCATGATGACCCTGGAGATTCTTTATAGATGCTTTAGATATTTATAACGTATATAAATGCATCTACATGGATATACGTGTGTCGATATTGACACATATATTTCCTTGCCCTGACACCCAAAGGCCTGAATGAAATGAAATTTCAGTGACAACAACCATATTTTGCTCCCAGATCTTGGTTTGTAACACCATTCTCCAATAACAGAAGGAGGTACTTAAATGGTTGATTCTGAGACATAATGGGGACATACACAAGATGGGCCTGCAGCATAAGAAAATACTAAAAAAAAAAAAAAAAAAAAATTGATGGGGTGGGGGGCACATGAGCCAGCTGAAAGAGTTCTTCCTGGCAAATGCTGGAGTAATTTGACCAAAACAATGAGATTTTAATAAGTTTATTTATAATAGGTTATACATTTAAAAAAATGAAAGTAAATAACCAAGAATTCATTCTGATAAGTATAAATGATTGAACACATAAATAATGAGGCATCATAGACAAATCCTCTCTGCTGAAGAACTCCAAAAAGGTTATATAAATGCTCTGCCCACAAGGAGAGCAACTTCCATTCCCTAAGGGTATGCTATGTATAGTGACTCCCTCCCAGAGAATAAGTAAAAGAAAATGGTATCTTGGCTGAGGTGATCAAGGTCAACACCAACAGTCATAAATGACGTTGACAGTATGCACCACTGATAAAATGTAGTGAAAATAGCATGCTTCCTTTACAGTGCTCCTCACTCAAACTGATAAGCCTAGTCTAACTATGGGGAAACATCAGACAATTCTTACCAGCAGGACATTCTACAAAAAACTTGACCATTTCTCCCTCAGTCAAGGTTATCACAAAGAAGGACATCTGGGAAACTGCAAGGGCCAAGAGGAGTCTAAAGATGGACATAATCGCAAAATGTCATGGGGTACCTGGTTGGGATTCTGGAACAGATAAAGGACATTTTCCTCTTTTTTTCCCTACTTCTCTATGTTTTCAAATGTTCCAAAATAAGTAACTTAATGTAGTTAGAAATGCTTTCTCATTAGGTGTATATTAATTTCATATTTCATGCAATTGTGTAGTATGGCATGACATTCATATTTAAGAAAAAATTTCTATAAGTTCACTTAGTCTTGTGAACACTATCTTTGAAGTTGCTGTCATAATCTAAAGATTCAATATTTTGTTATCATATTTTAGTATAATCAACTAGTTGTTACCAAATATATTTTGAACATTTGCTATACTTCAAGTTTGCCAAGATTTTTTTTTTTTTGTAAGCAGGATATTTTCTATTTCTTTGTATTTTTTCCTTAAAAAATGGAAGTTCTTACAGTATCATACAATTAATATCAATAATTGTTGGCAGAAAGGTCTAGGAAAATATTTGTGTTTAATTAACATGAGACAACCCAGATTATATTAAAAATATAATAATAAAAATGACATATCATGAGACCAAAGAGTCATTCTGTATTTTTGGAAGTCATAGAACATTGTTAAGGGGAAAATTGGCCATCCAAAGGTCCTTTCTAGGTTATAGTAAACTATGTATTCAGTCTCTTCTAAATCATCTTAGGATATGCAAAATTTTAAATCCTTTAGGATCAGAATCTCTACGTATCTGTTTTGCTATTGTATATCTCATGGCTAACACAATACGTGATGCATGCAGTCCAAGATTATTTGCTGAATGACCAATAGGAAATCAAAGAAAAAACAGAATTTCCTAGTAGAGATGGTAACAACGTATTTATTGTATATATAATGTTTTAAATTTTGCAAGTAACTTTCAGTGTTCATCTCCATTTCAGAGAGATTCAGAAATGGTTATTCTTTTTCTTTTGTATGTTTTCTTACTAAGGCTTTATGAAGTGAAATGACTTATGAAATAGGTTGAAGGTGAACGTTTTAAGTTCTGGATTCTAAATCTAACTTCTCTTCCTCTATGAGAAAAGTTGGCAAACTATTTTTGTAGGACTCAATTAGTAAATATTTCCAACTTTGGGTCCCAGCAATGTCTGGCAAAACTGCTCAACTCTGCCAAATTAGCATGAGAGTGGCCATAGACAATGTATAAACAAAGGACATGGCTCTGTTTTAATAAAGCTTTATTTAAAAAATTAGGCTCTCCAGTTGTAGTTTGCTGACCCTCGATGTACATTATGCCATGTCTCTAACAATGCTAGGTTTATGTAATGTCTCAAGGATCACGCAAGGAAATACTTCTTGATTGAATACTTAGAGGTTAAGGCCAGTTGAAAACAGCAACAAAAAAAGATGTTAAACTGGATTTCAGTTGTGCATGAAAATGCCCTCTTGAATTTGATTGTGTTTTAATTGTTATGGTTACTTGTATAACACAAAGCCCACCTTGTCTTTTCTGAGAGCGGGGAGTGGTTAGATTCCCCCAAACTTTGAAGCAGCCCGCTCAGTATACCTTGAGTTTACATGATGTTGCCGATACTCCCAAGGAAAGGCTGACGCTACAAGCTGGTGATATTTGTGGGGCGCTGACAATATGATTCACTCATTTGAAGTCTGGGAAATGCCTGCCTGCTGTTCTCACCTCCTGTTCGAAGATGCGTGGGGACTTTAAAAAGATAAAATCCAACTGGCACAGCAACTGTAGATTAACCCACGGATTTCCTTGGACCTGGGCTTTTGCTCCTCTCGATCTGTGTCTTCCACATCCTATCTGCCTTTCTTTCAGCTTGCAATATCTACTCCCCCAGTAGAAGAAATTGATGTCTTGGTTCTGGGACTTGTTTACTTACCTCAAATGCATTTTTTTTTTTGCAATTCAGACAACTTCAGAAAAATATAGAATTATTAAACCAAATATATGGTAAAAAAAATCTGTAAATAAATGTAAATTAAAGTCTATAGACGAGAAGGAGAAAGATGCATTGTAACTAATCCAATACTGTGAAAAAGAAGGAAACAAGAAATCCAGCCTTATATTTTAATTTTAACTATTATGTTATGGATTCCACAAGGGGCTCAAAGAGTTCATTAATTCTTCAAAGTGAATGCTTATTTTTTTCTTTTCTTTTTTTATTATTATGTTCAATTAGCCAACATATAGTAGTGCATCATTAGTGTTCAGAGATTCTTATTTTTCTATCACTATACTACACCGTGTAGTGTTCAACAATTCTTACTTTTTCTATCACAGTATTGATTACACAGCTTACTTTTTTGATTTCACTTACTTTTAAGATTACACTCTTACTTTTTGATAATATTCTGACTTCTAGGCCCAGAGTTCCATTTATGAGAGTTTTCACATTCCTGTATTGCTTCTGTATTGATGTCTTGGTGATTAGCCCGTTAATTTATTTCAACATTTTATTTGATATACTTTACACTCCCTTACCAATTATTAAAATAAATGTACTCCACCACTTACTTTTGGAAATAAGAATTACTATGTATCATAAGCTGGCAATCTAAAGAAGCACCCAAACTTGAAATGGAATCTGCAGGGTACGACATGAAGAAGTAAATTCATAATTATGTAGCATGCTTTTCCTGAGATGCCATATCTTTGTAGCATTTAAAGTCATTTAGAAATTCATACTAGTTAAATTAATTAGTGGATCCTTTGCATAGTATAGCAGAAAACTTGTTAACTTGCTTTTATTCTCCAGAATGTATCTTTCACTGATTTTATATCATCAAAATTGTATTCATCCTCACTTGGCTATCACTTGCTAATTCTCAGCTTGATCAAAGCAGATCCATTTAGAAACTACACCATAGTAAAAAAAAAAAAAAAAAAATCCTTTTGTATAGTGACAAGATCTTACAAAATTTCTTCTAGTTTCAATGTACAATAAAACATACAATTACATCTGTGTGATTAAATGTTAAAGGACTATTATATAAAGGGACAGCATTTACATATTCTATATATTCTATAACTTCAGTTACACTATTACCTTAAATACTTAATATAACTCTAGTTAGAATTTTAAAAATTGAGAATTCAGCCAACTCAACAGAATAATAAATTTGTGTCAGTGTGGAAATCAATTCTTAAATTAAGAATTTAACAATTTCCCTGGCAACAGTAGCTGATGCCAACAGATGCATTTAGCCACCAACTACTAGATGAAAGCCTGCATTCTTCATTACAAACTTTGGCACATATGGTTTATTTTTAAAAATAGGATAATATATGCTCAGTGCCTCTGGATTGTTATGATAGCTGGATCTCAGGATATAGAAAAAGGATGTAGAAAAATTATGTCGTTTTCCATTAACTTTTTCATATATTGTTAAGAAATACTTTAAAGTTAGGTTGCTTTGCGTGGGGGGGAGGGAGGGGGGTACCTTCTAAAAAAGCAAAACAAAAAGTCTTATAACTAAAAAACCCCAGAAAATATAATTTCTGAGTAAGGCGATAATTTTACGATCCTTTGTGAAAAGGACACGAGTGTTTAATCTGCCCTCTTTGAAACAGGGTATGATATTCATAAGGCTGTGTAATAAGTACTGTGATAGAAAAAAATAAGAATTGTGGAACACTACATGGTGTAGTATAGTGATAGAAAAATAAGAATCTCTGAACACTAATGATGCACTACTATATGTTGGCTAATTGAACATAATAATAAAAAAAGAAAAGAAAAAAATAAGCATTCACTTTGAAGAATTAATGAACTCTCTGAGCCCCTTGTAGAATCCACAACATAAGCATTAAAATATAAGACTGGGTTTCTTGTTTCCTTCTTTTCACAGTATTGGATTAGTTACAATGCATCTTTCTTCTTCTTGTCTATAGACTTATTTAATTTACATTTATTTACAGATTTTTTTACCATATTTTGTTTAATAATTCTGTATTTTTAAGTAGTATATCTGCTTTGAAATCTTAGCATTTATATTTTGATGTTTAAAGCTACTTTAGCTATTTTTTCCTAGATTTTGTGTTATTATACTTCGTTGTAAGCCCCCAATTTTGAAACTCTTTAAGTTTTTCTGTGATATTTTCAACTAACTTCATTTCAGATTATTTCTTCTTTATCTGAAATTTAAATTTGAACTATGAAGACAATCCTGATCCTGGTGACCTGAAGGATAGCTTCTGTGGGTTTTTTTTCCCCCTTTATAGCTCAGGGAATTAAAAAAAAACAAAAAACAAAAAACAACAAAAAAACAAAACTAAGCTCCCTTCATAAACTTTAAAATACACTAACACTGCTTAGATCACAGGTGTCTCTAAGGATGATCACAGTGTTTTTATATTTTTATTCCTTTTCTCATATTTCTCCTTGAAGAAGTTAATCATGTTTTCGCTGTGTGTATAGGTGAACGAATTGCATCTTATCGGTCATCCTTTCTTTTCTTTTTTCCTTTTTTCTGGGGTAGCATTCATCACTTACATACTCAGTCATCCTTTCTAAGGCAGATTTCAATTTGCTTCAGGTTTAAAAATCAGTCATTTAGATTTTGTTTTCCCAGATTTAAAAAATATATATATATGGTATCTTTGGTTGAGTATCTTTCATACATATATTGAATTTAAAGTAAAGTTAATGGACATTTAAAAGACATTGCGGAAAGTTTATATAAATTACATGCATTTAAAAACACATATCACACACACACACACACACACACGTATTTCAAAACTGCAGCTTTCAAACTGCAAAATCTGTTTATGCCTTTGAGAAGAGCATGATTCAATTTTTTTGTGTGTGTGTGAAGATTTTTTTACATATGACACTATGTATTATTAAATGTTTGTTATAGCATATATAATTTTCACATATGTGAAATATATTTTCATATATATATATATATATATATATATATATATATATATATATATCATTTCTTTTGTAATGAATTGAACAGTGTCCATTCCATACTTACAACTTGGATAATTGAAACCTGTCTCTTGGTAACAGAAAAACATATTATATCAAAATTTAAAATATGTTAAACTAGTAGGTATTTTTCCATAGATTGAAATTTTACATTTCAGCTACAAACTCTCCCAACCAACTGTGGCTGTGATTGAAATATCTTGCCACTTAATGCATATATGACTTCATATATGCAGCCTTAGGCTTTGCATAAGCCTTATGGTTACAATATTTTTCTGAAAATATAGTGTGCCTCCAGCCAGATAAGGAAATCATAAACACTAAGACTCAACTATTAGCTGAAAACATGATTCTATATCATAACACTTAACAAAAATTATTTTTTGTTAAAACACACAATGAGCATATATATTTTAAAGATCTTTATGAGAAAGAAGATGTTGATAGATGTTTTTGTTGTGATTACTGTATTGTAATCAGTGTATTATCAGCAGGTTATGTGGAATGCATATTTCTAATTGAAAATGTAAGAAATTAACCAAAATTCTGAACTTTATTTTTAAACTTTCTTTAACTTTGAAGCATACTCCCATTATTCCAATGAGGATAGATTCATATTAACATTCTAGCCCATTTAAGTCCTTGTAATGAGCCTGAAATAGCTGCCAGCTTGCAGTGCTGGAATTAATGATAATTAAATGTAACACAAAATGTATTTCCATATTTTGTATTGCTCAGATGATTTCATCTCAGATGTAGTATGATTCTTTTTAGAGATGACTACTGCTATTTAATCTCTTTTTCAATTTTAATTTGAATTTCATATTGTTCCTGACTGTTTAATGAATATTTTGGGAGATGGCCATAGTGTTGTTAATTATACTGGAGACTGAGTATAATTAATTCTTTTGGACCCAAAGTCAGCTAGTTAATCGATTTCTGATGAAACTGGAGATTAAACACAGATAGTTCACCTCTTCCTTCATTCATTTTAATTCTTCTCTCTTCAATTCAATCAGATTACTTTGGGAAGTCATTGCTGGCAAATCAATTTGGGAAGCTGTTTTGGACATTATCCAGATGTTAATAGATGGGTGATCTTTTCCATCAAGGTAAAATTAAGAATTTTTATTTTCAGTTATTGAGAAGTAAAAGCCACTATTATTATTGATAATTCATATTTAAGCAATTTATAATTGTCTATTAACAACTGGCTCATGCAATCATATATACAAAAACTTGTTGGCATGGCACTCCCAATAACCCTGAAATAGTAAAGAAGCAAAGGTTTACCCTATTCCCAAATACATCTCCTAATGTATGATATTTCCAACAATCTAGTTAGTAACTTAGGAGGACAAAATTGATTTCTTAAACAATTCAATGCTCTTAGTTTGGCTTGAATAACACAATAACATATATGGCAATAATTTTCAATGCTATATATAAGGACGTATTATATTTTATACTATTAAATGCTTTTAAATAAAGAAAATGAGATGTTGGAGCCTCTGCCTTCGGCTCGGGTCATGATCCCGGGGTCCTGGGATCGAGCCCCACATCGGGCTCTCTGCTTGGCGGGGGGCCTGCTTCCTCCTCTCTCTGCCTGCCTCTGCCTGCTTGTGATCTCTGTCTGTCAAATAAAAAAAAAAAAAAATATTAAAAAAAAAAAAGAGAAATAAAACTTTAAGGATCTTCTTCACATTTTTCGTATTATTAGAGATAACTTTTAAATGTACTTTGTGAATTGCATATTTGAAACATTTTAATAGAGATATCTTCAAATAGTATTTATTATAGACACTACATTTGATGAATTATTACTAAATCAAGTCAGTTTACTTATGCTTGTTTCAGTAAAAGTTAAGATTCTAGCTAATATAAGCATACCACATTTTATTGTGCTTTGCTTCATTGTGCTTTGCAGATACTGTGTTTTTTACAAGTTGAAAGTTTGTGGCAACCTTACATTGAGTAAGTCTACGGGGACCATTTTCCCAACAGCGTTTGTTCACTTTCTGTCTCTTGTCACATTTTGGTAATTCTCACAACATTTCAGGCTTTTTCATTATTATTTGTTTGGTGATATGTGATCAGTGATCTTTGATGTTATTATTGTAATTGTTTTGGGGCACCAAGAGCTGCACCAATGTAAGATGGTGAACTTAGTCAGTAAATATGGTGTGTGTTCTGACTGCTCCATTGACCAGCCTTTCTTCTCTCCACCTTTCCCTGGGTCTTCCTATTCCCTGAGACACAAGGATTAAAATTTGACCAAACAGTAACCCTTCAGTGGCCTCTAAGTGTTCAAGTGAAATGAAGAGTATACATATCTCACATCCTAAATCCAAAGCTAGAAATGATTAAGCTTAGTGAGGAAGGCTTGTCAAAAGCTGAGATAAACGGAAACCAGGCCTCTTGTGTCAAACAGTTAGAAAGTTGTGAACCCAAGGGAAAAAATTTTGAAGGAAGTTGAAGTACTACTCCAGTGAAACACAAATGATAATAAAGCAAAACAGCCTTATTGACGGTATGGAAAACGTTTTACTGGTCTAGATAGAAGGTCAAACCAGCCACAACCTTCCCTTAACCCAAAGCCTAACCCGAACAAGGCTCTAACTCTTCAGTGTATGAAGGCTAAGAGGTGAGGTATCTGCAGAAGAAAAGTTTGAAACTAGCAGAGGTTGGTTCATAAGGCTTAAGGAAGGAAGTCATCTCTATACCATAAAAGTACAAAGTGAAGCAGTAAGTTTTGATGTAGAAGCTGGACTAAGTTATCCAGAAGATCTAGCTGAGATAATGGATAAAGGTGGCTACACTAAACAACAGATTTTCAAGGTAGATAAAACAGGCTTACATTGGAAGAAGAAGCCATTTAAGGCTTCCATAGCTAGAGAGGAGAAGTCAATGCCTGTCTTCAAAACTTGAAAGGAGAGGCGGAGCCTTTTGTAGAGGCTTATGGAACTGGTGACTTTCAGTTGAAGCTAATGTTCATTTTCCATTTTGAAAATCCTAGGGCCCTTCAAAATTATGTTAATTCTACTCTGACTGTGCTCTGTAAATGGAAGAACAAAGGGGATAACTACACTTCTGCTCACAATATGGTTTACCACATATTTTAAGCCTGCTGTTGCGCATTACTGCTCAGAAAAAAAAAAAATTCTTTTAAAGTATTACTGCTCACTGACAATGCAGCTGGTCACCCAAGTGATCTGACAGAAATGTACAATGAGAATAATTTTGTTCTCCTGTCTGCTGACACATCCATTCTGCAGTCCATTGTCCAAGGGGTAATTTTGACTTTCAAGTCTTTTGATTTAAGAAGTACACTTTGTAAGCCTATGGTTGACATGGATATTGATTCCTCTAATGGCTCTTCAAAATGTAAATTGAAACCCTTCTGGAAAGGAACCACCATTTTAGGTGCCATTAAGAACGTTCATGGGAAGAGATCAAAATATCAACATTAACAGAAGTTTGGAAGAAGCAGATTCCAACCTTCATGAGGACTTTGAGGGGTTTAAGACTTCCATGAAGGAAGTAAATGCAAATATCTTGGAAATACCTACAGAAGTAGAATTATAAGTGGAGCCTAAAGATATGACTTGAATTGCTATAATTTCAGGATAAAACTTGAATGCATGAGGAGTTGCTTCACATGGAAAGAAAGTGGTTTCTTGAGAAGGAATCTACTCCTGGGGAGGATGGTGTGAAGATTGTCAAGATGACATTGAAGGATTAGGACATTATATATAAACCTAGTTGTTAAAGCAGAGGCAGGGTTTGAAAGGATTGATCAGTTTTCAAAGAAGTTCTACTGTGGGTAAAATGCTGCCAAACAGAATCACATGCTGCAGGGAAATTATCTGTGACAGGAAGAGTCAATCTTATGTGACAAACTTTGTTCTCTTATTTTAAGAAATTGTCACAGCCACTCCAGCCTTCATCAACAACCACCCTGATCAAAAGCAGCCATCAAATTGAGTCAATACCTTCCACCAGCAAAAAGATTATGACTTGCTGAAAGCAAGATGGGGGTTGTTATTTTTTAGCAATAAAGTATTTTTAACTAAGGTATGTACATTGTAAAGACATGTTATTGCACACTTAATAGACTATAGTATAGTGTAAGCATAACTTTTATATGCACTGGGAAACCAAAAAATTCATTTGAGTTTCTTCAGTGTGATATTTACTTAATTGCAGTGGTCTAGGACTCAACCTACAATATCTCTGAAGTATGCCTGTAAGTTCCACATACATTAAAAATTAGATTCTTTTGACTAATTCTAATAGCTTTCCACTTTTGCATTGTTCCATGGAATTCTGGAAAACCCCCAATAACCTCAAAATCTAACATTGACTGTGCAAATGCAATCCTTTGTAATCTGACAACTGAACTTACAATTGTACTATTAGACTTTACCGATGAAGATACCACCTTGGCAAGATAACACATAGTTACATTTTAAGAATCTATCTAATTATGGATAGATAGACCATTGCATAATGTTTCTTCTGAATCGAATGATTGTAGTTTGAATTTACACAGCCACTTCTGAATGAGTAAGCATCTCAATACTCAGCACATGATACCAGGCAAGGAAGTTGTTTCATTATTGTAAGAAAGTGAACTATATTCTAGACATCAATGAATTTGAAGAGGAGTCATGTGATGTGAATTTCGTTACTTAAGTATGTATTTTAAAGGCGATGACATTAAGTTCCTCCTTGTAATGAAGAAATTTTAAGTGGTATTTGATTTGCATAAGCATAATAACATGGCTTAACATGCAAATCTTCTCTCTATGTACATTTTTCAAATAACTTATTTCATGGTCTCCATGCTTTTTTATGTGCATATTATAATGTGATGAAAATAGTTGTGATTATATTCTTGCATACTTTTTTCAAGTGATTATGCTTAGGTCTTTGAAATGGTTTATGTTAACATGTTAATTCATTTTACATGACTTAGAAATATTCGCAAATCTCCAAATAACGTACCACTTAACCCATTCATTAAGCTTTCACTTGTTAATGCACGGAACTGGTTTTGCCTGGAATCTATTATCACACATACATAATATTTCTGAGAAACTTTTCAGAATCTTACTTCTCTTGCCAAATATCAGAAGAAAGATAAAAAGTCTTTCTAGTAATTCTAAAAGCAGAGACACGAAGTTTAGCCAGGAAAATTCCAATGAGTTATTGAAATAGGAGTTTGATGAGATCTGATAATTATAATAGCCAGAGTGAAAACAAAATGACTAATAAGGCTACAAGCCAATTCATCTAAAGGCAACAGTTGTGATCAATGAAAATTAATGACATGTAAGGTGATTGACTTTAATATCACTAAGAATTTCTTTTCACTAAAAGGCTTCCTTTTTGCTGGACTTTTAGGGTCAGTCTTTAGGAAAAGATTACCTGTCAGTTGGAGAATTGCAGTGTCTTTGTGTGTGAACTCCAGGACTTTCCCCCAGAGCTACCATTCTTAGGTCCTAAGAATATAGGGTAGCTGAAAATAAACAGTGGTACCTAAAACTTCTGCTTAGATATGATAAATGTGACATTTGTTCACAACCCATTGACCCTGAAGTTGCCCTGGATGTGGGCAACAGTCTGTTATCTTCTCAAACAAAAAGAGGGGAGGAGTGAGTCATGGAGAACTACTGTCACCCACAGTGCTCCTATCAATATCTGTGCTGATAGATGGGGAAGGAGATGTAATTATGTGCTTAGCAGGCACATGTTATTCCTAAGTAACTAAGCAATACCACATCTCCAGGGCATGGTGGACCCTAAATTTGAACCCAGGAAGTTTGGCTCAAAAGCCTTTAATTGTAACCACTACATGCTTCTTTTAGTGAGAAATCAAGTTTCTAGTCTGTCTGATTTCAGAGCCTGTACTCTTTAGATTCTACAGATATAGCAATATTGTAAGATGTTACCCAGCAGACCAACATCAAAATCATGTACATTCCAATCTGTCTATTCAGCTTGATGTTCTGCCACTTTCACAACCTCAAAACTACTTGTATTTTTAAAGAAACATCGTATTCTGATATTAGTATTCTTTCCATACTCCTTGTATATCCTTTCCATCTAGTTCCTTGAAATAGTATTTTTTTAACATTTTTTTAAAATTTATTTTCAGCATAACAGTATTCATTGTTTTTGTACCACACCCAGTGCTCCATGCAATCTGTGCCCTCTCTAATACCCACCACCTGGTTCCCCCAACCTCCCACCCCCCCACCTCTTCAAACCCTTCAGATTGTTTTTCAGAGTCCATAGTCTCTCATGGTTCACCTCCCCTTCCAATTTCCCCCAACTCCCTTCTCCTAACTCCCCATGTCTTCCATGTTATTTGTTATGCTCCACAAATAAATGAAACCATATGATAATTGACTCTCTCTGCTTGACTTATTTCACTCAGCATAATCTATTCCAGTCCCATCCATGTTGCTGAAATAGTATTTTTTATTTATTTGATTTTAATTGATTAACATATAGTGCATTAGTTTCAGGGGTAGAGTTTAGTGATTCATCAGTTGCATATAATACCCAGTGCTCATTATACCAAGTGCTCTCCTTAATACCTATCACCCAGTTACCCCATCTACCTCACTCACCTCCCCTCCAGCAACCCTCAGAAGGATAACAAAAAATGTTTGTTTCCGAGAGTTGAGTCTCTTATGGCTTGTCTCCCTCTCTGAATTCATCCAATTTTATTCTTTCCTCTCTTCCCCTATGATCCTCTGTCTTGTTTCTTAACTTCCACATCTGAGTGAAATCATGATAATTGTCTTTCTCTGATTGGCTTATTTTGTTTAGAATAATACTTCCTAGTTCCATCCACGTCATTGCAAATGGTAAGATTACATTTTTTAATGGCTGAGTAATACTCCATTTTATATATATATACATATACATGTATATATATATATATATATATATATATATATATATATAGAACATCTTCTTCATCCATTCATCTGTCAAAGGACATCTGTGCTCCTTCCATATTTTGGCTGTTGTGGACATTGCTGCAGTAAACATTGGGGTGCAGCTACCCCTTTGGATCACTATGTTTTTATGCTTGTAGTAAATATCTAGTAGTAAATACCTGGTAGTGCAATTGTGGAGTCATAGGGTAGCTCTATTTTCAACCTTTTGAAGAATGTCTATACCGGGGGAGGAGTCAAGATGGCGGAGAAGTAGCAGCTGAGACTACTTCAGGTAGCGGGAGATCAGCTAGATAGCTTATCTAAAGATTGCAAACACCTACAAATCCAACAGGAGATCGAAGAGAAGAAGAACAGCAATTCTAGAAACAGAAAATCAACCACTTTCTGAAAGGTAGGACTGGCAGAGAAGTGAATCCAAAGCGACGGGAAGATAGACTGCGGGGGGAGGGGCTGGCTCCCGGCAAGCGGCAGAGCAACAGAGCACAAAATCGGGACTTTTAAAAGTCTGTTCTGCTGAGGGACATCGCTCCAGAGGCTTAACCGGGGTGAAGCCCGCGCAGGGTCAGCGTGGCCTCAGGTCCCGCAGGGTCACAGAAGGATCGGGGTGTCTGAGTGTCGCAGAGCTTACAGGTATTAGAACGGGGAAGCCGGCTACAGAGACAGAGCCGAGGAGTAAGCTCTAAGCTCGGGGTTACCTTGAACCGGTCACAGGCTCGGTCAGCTCGGAGTGCGGCCGGAGGCCAGGGTGACGGGAGTAATTGGGCGCTGTTCTCTGAGGGTGCACTGAGGAGTGGGGCCCCGGGCTCTCGGCTCCTCCGGGCCGGAGACCGGGAGGCCGCCATCTTCATTCCCGCCCTCCGGAACTCTACGGAAAGCGCTCAGGGAACAAAAGCTCCCAAAAGCAAACCCGAGCGGATTACTCAGCCCCGCCGTGGTAAGGGCGGTGCAACTCCGCCTGGGGCAAAGACACTTGAGGATCACAACAACAGGCCCCTCCCCAAGAAGATCAACAAGAAACCCAGCCAGGATCAAGTTCACCTACCAAGGAGTGCAGTTTCAATACCAAGAAGAGCAGCGGAATTCCAAAGGAGGAGAAAGCAAAGCACGGAACTCATGGCTTTCTCCCCATGATTCTTTAGCCTTGCAGTTAATTTAATTTTTTTTTTCAATTTATTTTTCTTCTTCTGCTAAATTTTTTTAACTTTTACCCTTTTCTTTTTTAACGTTTTTTAACTAGATTATAAAATATATATATATTTTTTCTTTCCTTTTTATATTTTTTCTTTATTGGCTTTCTTTTTTTAATTGTTTCTTTCTTTCTTTATTTATTTTTTCTTCTTTCTGAACCTCTTTTTATCCCCTTTCTCCCCCCTCACGATTTGGGATCTCTTCTATTTGGCTAAAGCATATTTTCCTGGGGTTGTTGCCACCCTTTTAGTATTTTACTTGCTCCTTCAGATACTCTTATCTGGACAAAATGACAAGGCAGAAAAATTCACCACAAAAAAAAGAACAAGAGGCAGTACCAAAGGCTAGGGACCTATTCAATACTGAAATTGGTAATATGTCAGATCTAGAGTTCAGAATGACGATTCTCAAGGTTCTAGCCAGGCTCGAAAAAGGCATGGAAGATATTAGAGAAACCCTCTCGGGAGATATAAAAGCCCTTTCTGGAGAAATAAAAGAACTAAAATCTAACCAAGTTGAAATCAAAAAAGCTATTAATGAGGTGCAATAAAAAATGGAGGCTCTCACTGCTAGGATAAATGAGGCAGAAGAAAGAATTAGCGATATAGAAGACCAAATCACAGAGAATAAAGAAGCTGAGCAAAAGAGGGACAAACAGCTACTGGACCATGAGGGGAGAATTCGAGAGATAAGTGACACCATAAGACGAAACAACATTAGAATAATTGGGATTCCAGAAGAAGAGGAAACAGAGAGGGGAGCAGAAGGTATATTGGAGAGAATTAYTGGAGAGAATTTCCCCAATATGGCAAAGGGAACAAGCATCAAAATCCAGGAGGTTCAGAGAACCCCCCTCAAAATCAATAAGAATAGGTCCACACCCCGTCACCTAATAGTAAAATTTACAAGTCTTAGTGACAAAGAGAAGATCCTGAAAGCAGCCCGGGAAAAGAAGTCTGTAACGTACAATGGTAAAAATATTAGATTGGTAGCAGACTTATCCACAGAGACCTGGAAGGCCAGAAAGAGCTGGCATGATATATTCAGAGTACTAAATGAGAAAAACATGCAGCCAAGAATACTATATCCAGCTAGGCTATCATTGAAAATAGAAGGAGAGATTAAAAGCTTCCAGGACAAACAAAAACTGAAAGAATTCGCAAACACCAAACCAGCTCTACAGGAAATATTGAAAGGGGTCCTCTAAGCAAAGACAGACCCTAAAAGTAGTAGATCAGAAAGAAACAGAGACAATATACAATAACAGTCACCTTACAGGCAATACAATGGCACTAAATTCATATCTCTCAATACTTACCCTGAATGTTAATGGGCTAAATGCTCCAGTCAAAAGACACAGGGTATCAGAATGGATAAAAAAACAAAACCCATCTATATGTTGCCTACAAGAAACTCATCTTAAACCCGAAGACACCTCCAGATTTAAAGTGAGGGGGTGGAAAAGAATTTACCATGCTAATGGACATCAGAAAAAAGCAGGAGTGGCAATCCTTATATCAGATCAATTAGATTTTAAGCCAAAGACTATAATAAGAGATGAGGAAGGACACTATATCATACTCAAAGGAACTGTCCAACAAGAAGATCTAACAATTTTAAATATCTATGCCCCTAACATGGGAGCAGCCAACTATATAAACCAATTAATAACAAAATCAAAGAAACACATTGACAATAATACAATAATAGTAGGGGACTTTAACACTCCCCTCACTGAAATGGACAGATCATCCAAGCAAAAGATCAACAAGGAAATAAAGGCCTTAAATGACACACTGGACCAGATGGACATCACAGATATATTCAGAACATTTCATCCCAAAGCAACAGAATACACATTCTTCTCTAGTGCACATGGAACATTCTCCAGAATAGACCACATTCTCGGTCCTAAATCAGGTCTCAACCGTTATCAAAAGATTGGAATCATTCCCTGCATATTTTCAGACCACAATGCTCTGAAGCTAGAACTCAATCACAAGAGGAAATTTGGAAAGAACCCAAATACATGGAGACTAAACAGCATCCTTCTAAAGAATGAATGGGTCAACCAGGAAATTAAAGAAGAGTTGAAAAAATTCATGGAAACAAATGATAATGAAAACACAACGGTTCAAAATCTGTGGGACACAACAAAGGCAGTCCTGAGAGGAAAATATATAGTGGTACAAGCCTTTCTCAAGAAACAAGAAAGGTCTCAGGTACACAACCTAACCCTACACCTAAAAGAGCTAGAGAAAGAACAAGAAAGAAACCCTAAACCCAGCAGGAGAAGAGAAATCATAAAGATCAGAGCAGAAATCAATGAAATAGAAACCAAAAAAACAATAGAACAAATCAATGAAACTAGGAGCTGGTTCTTTGAAAGAATTAATAAGATCGATAAACCCCTGGCCAGAGAAAGGACCCAAATAAATAAAATCATGAATGAAAGAGGAGAAATCACAACTAACACCAAAGAAATACAGGCAATTATAAGAACATACTATTAGCAACTCTACGCCAACAAATTTGACAATCTGGAAGAAATGGATGCATTCCTAGAGACATATAAACTACCACAACTGAACCAGGAAGAAATAGAAAGCCTGAACAGACCCATAACCAGTAAGGAGATTGAAACAGTCATCAAAAGTCTCCAAACAAACAAAAGCCCAGGGCCAGATGGCTTCCCGGGGGAATTCTACCAAACATTTAAAGAAGAACTCATTCCTATTCTCCTGAAACTGTTCCAAAAAATAGAAATGGAAGGAAAACTTCCAAACTCATTTTATGAGGCCAGCATCACCTTGATCCCAAAACCAGACAAGGATCCCATCAAAAAAGAGAACTACAGACCAATATCCTTGATGAACACAGATGCAAAAATTCTCGCCAAAATACTAGCCAATAGGATTCAACAGTACATTAAAAGGATTATTCACCACGACCAAGTGGGATTTATTCCAGGGCTGCAAGGTTGGTTCAACATCCGCAAATCAATCAATGTGATACAACACATTAATAAAAGAAAGAACAAGAACCATATGATACTCTCCATAGATGCTGAAAAAGCATTTGACAAAGTACAGCATCCCTTCCTGATCAAAACTCTTCAAAGTGTAGGGATAGAGGGCACCTACCTCAATATTATCAAAGCCATCTATGAAAAACCCACCGCAAATATCATTCTCAATGGAGAAAAACTGAAAGCTTTTCCGCTAAGGTCAGGAACACGGCAGGGATGTCCGTTATCACCACTGCTATTCAACATAGTACTAGAAGTCCTAGCCTCAGCAATCAGACAACAAAAGGAAATTAAAGGCATCCAAATTGGCAAAGAAGAAGCCAAACTATCACTCTTCACAGATGATATGATACTATATGTGGAAAACCCAAAAGACTCCACTCCAAAACTGCTAGAACTTGTACAGGAATTCAGTAAAGTGTCAGGATATAAAATCAATGCCCAGAAATCAGTTGCATTTCTCTACACCAACAACAAGACAGAAGAAAGAGAAATTAAGGAGTCAATCCCATTTACAATTGCACCCAAAACTATAAGATACCTAGGAATATACCTAACCAAAGAGACTAAGAATCTATACTCAGAAAACTATAAAGTACTCATGAAAGAAATTGAGGAAGACGCAAAGAAATGGAAAAATGTTCCATGCTCCTGGATTGGAAGAACAAATATTGTGAAAATGTCTATGCTACCTAAAGCAGTCTACACATTTAATGCAATTCCTATCAAAGTACCATCCATTTTTTTCAAAGAAATGGAACAAATAATCCTAAAATTTATATGGAACCAGAAAAGACCTCGAATAGCCAAAGCAATATTGAAAAAGAAAGCCAAAGTTAGTGGCATCACAATTCCGGACTTCAAGCTCTATTACAAAGCTGTCATCATCAAGACAGCATGGTACTGGCACAAAAACAGACACATAGATCAATGGAACAGAATAGAGAGCCCAGAAATAGACCCTCAACTCTATGGTCAACTAATCTTCGACAAAGCAGGAAAGAATGTCCAATGGAAAAAAGACAGCCTCTTCAACAAATGGTGTTGGGAAAATTGGACAGCCACATGCAGAAAAATGAAATTGGATCATTTCCTTACACCACACATGAAAATAGACTCAAAATGGATGAAGGATCTCAATGTGAGAAAGGAATCCATCAAAATCCTTGAGGAGAACACAGGCAGCAACCTCTTCAACCTCAGCCGCAGCAACATCTTCCTAGGAACATCGCCAAAGGCAAGGGAAGCGAGGGCAAAAATGAACTATTGGGATTTTATCAAGATCAAAAGCTTTTGCACAGCAAAGGAAGCAGTTAACAAAACCAAAAGACAACTGACAGAATGGGAGAAGGTATTTGCAAATGACGTATCAAATAAAGGGCTAGTGTCCAAAATCTATAAAGAACTTAGCAAACTCAACACCCAAAGAACAAATAATCCAATCAAGAAATGGGCAGAGGACATGAACAGACATTTCTGCAAAGAAGACATCCAGATGGCGAACAGACACATGAAAAAGTGCTCCACATCACTCGGCATCAGGGAAATACAAATCAAAACCACAATGAGATACCACCTCACACCAGTCAGAATGGCTAAAATTAACAAGTCAGGAAATGACAGATGCTGGCGAGGATGCGGAGAAAGGGGAACCCTCCTACACTGTTGGTGGGAATGCAAGCTGGTGCAACCACTCTGGAAAACAGCATGGAGGTTCCTCAAAATGTTGAAAATAGAACTACCCTATGACCCAGCAATTGCACTGCTGGGTATTTACCCTAAAGATACAAACGTAGTGATCCAAAGGGGCACGTGCACCCAAATGTTTATAGCAGCAATGTCTACGATAGCCAAACTATGGAAAGAACCTAGATGTCCATCAACAGACGAATGGATAAAGAAGATGTGGTATATATACACAATGGAATACTATGCAGCCATCAAAAGAAATGAAATCTTGCCATTTGCGACAACGTGGATGGAACTAGAGGGTATCATGCTTAGCGAAATAAGTCAATCGGAGAAAGACAACTATCATATGATCTCCCTGATATGAGGGAGAGGAGATGCAACATGGGGGGTTAAGGTGGTAGGAGAAGAGTAAATGAAACAAGATGGGATTGGGAGGGAGACAAACCATAAGTGACTCTTAATCTCACAAAACAAACTGAGGGTTAATGGGGGGAGGGGGATTGGGAGGGGGGTTGGGATTATGGACATTGGGGAGGGTATGTTCTATGGTGAATGCTGTGAAGTGTGTAAACCTGGCGATTCACAGACCTGTACCCCTGGGGATAAAAATATATGTTTATAAAAAATAAAATTAAAAAAAAAAAAAAGAATGTCTATACCGTTTTCTAGAGTGGCTATACCAGCCTGCATTCCCACCAGCAGTGTAAGAGGGTTCCCCTTTCTCTGCATTCTCACCAACATCTGTTGTATACTGACTTGTTAACTTTAGCCATTCTGACTGATGTGAAGTCATATTTTATTGTGGTTTTGATTTGTATTTCCCTGATACCAAGTGATGTTGACCATTTTTTCAAGTGCCTGTTGGCCATTTGTATGTCTTCTTTGGAAAAATGTCTGTGTTTTCTGCCCATTTCTAGACTGGATTATTTCTTTTGTGGGTGTTGATTTAATAAGTTCTTTATAGATTTTGGATACTTGCCCTTTATCTATTAAGACATTTGCAAATATCTCCTCCCATTCTATAGGTTGTCTTTTGGTTTTGTCAGCTGTTTCCTTTGCTGTTAAAAAGCTTTTTATCTAGATGAAGTCTCAATAGTTTGTTTTTGCTTTTGTTTCCCTTGCCTTTAGAGAGATGTCTAGCAAGAAGTTGCTGCAGCTGGGGTCAAAGACGTTTCTGACTGTCCGATTTTCCCAACACTGTTTGATGAAGAGACTGTATTTTGTTTCACATTGTTTATTCTTTCCTGCTTTGTCAAAGATTAGTTGACCATAGAGTTGAGGGTCCATTGCTGGATTTTCTTTTATGTTCCATTGATCGGTGTGTCTATTTTTGTGCTAGTATCATACTCTCTTGATAATTACAGCTTTGTACTATAGCTTGAAGTGGATGCAACCGGCTTTGGTTTTCTTTTTCAACATTCCTTTGCCTATTCAGGATCTTTTCTAGTCCCATACAAATTTTAGGATTGTTTGTTCTAGCTCTGTGAAAAATGTTGATGGTATTTTGATAAGGATTGCTTTGAATGTGTAGATTTCTTTGGGTAGCATAGGCATCTTAACAATATTTGAAGAAAAATAAATATTATTTGTTTTTAAGTGTCTTCTCTGAGTCATTTCCTCTATGAAACCTTCTGAGACCACTACAAATTGACAAAACCCATTCTTTCTCTGTGATCCTACAGTAATTTAAAAATATATATTAGAAAATATTTAGTATTATATTACAATAGTTGGTTATGAAGCAGTTAGTTTAGGATTCAGTGATTTTTTTTTTCAAGATTTATTTTTTTGAGAGAGAGAGAATGAGACTGAGCAGGAGTAGGGGCAGAGGAAGAGGAAGAGAGAGAATCCTCAAGCAGACCCACTGCTAAGCCCAGAGCCCCACATGGGGGTCAATCCCAGGCCCTGAGATCATGACCTGAGCTGAAACGAAGAATTAGCCACTTAAACAACTGAGCCACCAAGCACCCCAATACTCCATGAATTTCTCAGCATAGTGAGATTATTTTTTTGTTTTGTTTTTCATTTTAATCCCCGCTTACCTAATACATTGCTGGTAAAATAGTAGGAATTAATTTTATATTTGTTAAATGAATGGACTCACCTTAAGGTAATGTAAATAAGAAATCTGGGTTTATTTTCTCATAAATACATACACTATTGGCCCAACAAATCTATATTTGTTTATTGTTTACTCTGTGAAAAAATTAAGTGAGATTTTACTGTATGTCTTGACAAAAGCAATACTTTGGAATCCCATCAAGTTTGCATCTTTGTATAGCGTATCTGTTTTCTAACTTGGTTTGAGCCATTAACCTGACTTCCAATAAATTCTGATACAGATGACTATGTTATGCATAATGAAAACTGCTTCCATTCATTCAGACTGCTTTTACAGCTAACTGCAGTGGTTCTCTGGTAAGCATAATAAGAACATAGTGATTTTAATTGAGGACATAACTAAGATTTATTGATCTGCATGTGCTAATGTTGGAACTTAAAGGTCAAGAAGCCACAATATTGACACAAAAATGTCAGTATAATGGATTTTCTGTGAAGCATAGGGTCATTTTAAAAAGACAGCCCTTATTACCCAAAATTTCCAGGTGTAGTCACCATGAATTGTCCTTCTCCTTCTGTTATAAAAATATCAGTCTCATGTCATGTTGTTGTTTTATGAGATTGGAAACAATAGGATATTGCTATGAGTGGAATCAGACTTCTTTTGAACACATCAAGGAAGAACATTATTAATTTATGGTTGATGTTTTACAAAGAACACCCTACAATTGATTGTAGTCAATATTAAATACAAGTAACATTCAAGTACGCAAGTGCTTACGTACCATGAGGAATGTTCATCCTTATTTGTGTTGGTTAGTGCTGCTAAATGGCTAAGCTGACTTTATTCCCATTCTGTTTTCCAAAACAAATGGATTTGAGCTTTTATTTTATTAAAAAATCAAGGATGATATGTGTTTAAGGATATTAAAGATAGTTTTCTTTTATGAATACAGTAATAAAGAATTTGTATAAATTATGTGTACATTATAAATAATGCTATTTATGAAGAAATCAGAGGTATATGGGACATAAAATTTTCATTTTATGTTTGTTTTATTTTAAGATTCCTCCTCTTGCTTTACTTTTCTCCCCACCCCCTTAAGTGGAAATCTTCAAAACTCCTAGCACAAGCATTGAGGTCACGAAAACTTTTATTTCCTGCTTTCTACTCTCAAATCTTTAATTTTGGACATTGCATCACATGGCAGCATATAATCACATAATTAAAGCATTATTTCAGCAGATAATTGTTCTTGTGTTTTGCTTGAAAAACACAAATGAATAACATTACTGTAAAAATTCATATAGTCCTTAATGAGAGATGTGTCCAGTCATCTTATTAATATATGTTTAACTTCATCGGAAAAATATTTATTTGGGATCAGTATGTATCAGGTATTTTAAAAAAAGAAAACAATCTTTATCCTGAAGTCATTGACAGTCCAGTATAAAAAAAGATTGTACAATACTCTCTTAGTATTGTACATATTTCTATTATGACTGAAAACATAAGGCAAATTGAGAGATTTTATATCTTCTTAATGCAAGTCAGATTTGGAAGTCAGAAATTAGATAGACTATAGTTCAAGGATCACTTAAGTCAGCAAATATTTATTTATTATCTGCCCTGTGCCAAACTCCTTGGTATGTATGGGAAATAGAGAGTTGAATAAAGCATTCTTCAAATGCTTACATCTATTAGAGAGACATATTCATTAACAGATATTTTCCATTCCATGCAATGACTTTTTATTAGCATTTGGCACTTAGTTCTAAAGAAACAGAGCATGCTGACATTCAGCCACACCTGCACAAGGTCTCGTGGAGGAAATGATATCTAAATTACAACTTGAGGCAATATATAATCAGCTATGTCACAAATGACATAAAAATATATTTAAAATAAAGTAAGCTATGGACTTTCAGTTGTTGGAAATTACACTGCTCATTGGGAATATCTTCGGATATTTTGTAACTAGGATTATTTTGGAAGTAGCTCTTGTTCAAAGTATTTCAATAATCAACGTAAGTTTAAAGGATTTTGGTAATCAATGCTACCACTTCCATTTTAGATAAATAATATTTATGCAGATCTTCAGTGGAATAACTCTCAAAGAACTAAGTGCAAAAAGAAATTGTTTTTCTATTTCATCATGTTTTCATACTTTACAGGAAAAAAAGCCATCATGCATAAAAATCATATATGTTAATTTAAATTTTGTGATTACAGAAAAAATTATAAGAATTTAAATTATATGATTATAGAAAAATTTATAAGAACAGGAGAAATTGTCGAATACAATAGGGTTATAAAACTGTTATTAAAGAACTCCAGTCCTTTGTACTATAAATCATGGGTAATTAGTAGATTGTACTTTTAAATGTGTGTGTGTGTGTGTGTGTGTGTGTGTGTGTGTGAGACAGCAATATTTTCATCCTGAGGTTAACTTTGTGGAATATGATACTTTAAGAGGTATGATACTTTAAAAGGTAACCTGAATAAATTAATAGAAGAAAAAAATGTGAGAACTATAAGACCAGTGAATTGGAAATCAAAAAGTAGAGAACCCTATAGTCTAGAATGATTTGTACTAAATATTTTTAAAGTATTATTGTTTTTAGATTTTTATTATATCTTTATGATAGAGGGTTACTGAATATGCAGAAAACAACTTAAGAAAATGCAGGAAGACAGAAATAAAGGTTCTGATAATGAAAAGTGAGTGTAATGTTATGTCTGAAACACAGTTTCTGTAGATCCATTAAGAAAAAAGGCTGAAGAGTGAGTGGGCAATATGTGCAAAAATAAACAAAGGAAATATTTCTTACAGTAATAATAATTGTAACATATGAGATCAATTAGGTGGAATGTATATAAAGAACTATTGCCATGAGCTAAATGATAGCAGAATAAAAATAAAACTTCAGGGGCGCCTGGGTGGCTCAGTGGGTTAAAGCCTCTGCCTTCGGCTGGGGTCATGATCTCAGGGTCCTGGGATCAAGCCCCGCATTGGGCTCTCTGCTCCGCAGGGAGCCTGCTTCCTCCCCTCTCTCTCTGCCTGCCTCTATGCCTACTTGTGATCTCTCTCTCTCTCTCTGTCAAATGGATAAAAATCTAAAAAAAAAAAAAAAAAAACCCTTCAGAATGGTAATGGCAAAACAAACAAACAATAAATCACACAGACAAAGCCCACAGTAATGTAAAGTCCTTGATTCAGCATGACATTGGCTCCATAGTCCAGGGCTAATGTTTGTTCACTGTGATAGTATCAGAGCATGGTACCTTGACTAGGCCCTCACAGCTACTCTGAGTGCTCACTGAATGACGAAACAGTTATAGAGCAAATACTGTAATTAAAAAATAAACCAATGGATACCTTTATAAAAGAGCAAAAGTAATACACATCATAGATTTGAGGAAAGAAAACTTGCCTAGATTTAACTGTATGCAAGGAAAAAAAAGAGAAAATATTTTCAAGAAAAATGTCTACACCCCTGGAAGAGGGAATCACCCTCTTCATTAATATGTTGAGATAATTAGTTGTATTAAAACAATATCTTTGCCAAATCTATGATGCATGTATACTGAGGCCCCCAATGAGAAATTTAAATATGTCAAACTGGCAAAATGCTTATTAAAGGCAAAGGCTAACATGAATTCTTGTAATATCCTACAAAGTAGTATTGGTAGAACTTTTAAAAATAAGGTTACCTTTGTTATTGGTGTCTTTATAAAAAATGATTACATGCTAGGGGCCTTCTGTTCCAAATTTTTACACACATATCTGTTTCTCTGCACACTTCTCACGTTAGCAAATTTCCTCCATTTTCAACTATTATGATGACTCACTTTTGTAATATCCAATTCTGCCAGATCCTGCTCCACAGAAGTACTCTGTATTCTTAAATTCTTCTTTTTATTAAAACTGTCATTTTCCCCACTAACTCCTATTTCGTTAAAGGCTTTATGATTATGCTTACTGATTTATTTCTATGGTATAGCATTTAAGTAACAGTTTTAGCAATTACTTCCTGTTAAAACTTTAATGGAGATAAAATTAACAGCAGGAGAGAGGTTTTGTTGCTTTAGTTTTAAGTAGGGCAGCAATAAAATCACATACATGTAAAGAGTGGGATTTTGTTGTGCTTATTCACTTTCAGTACCTGTATTTAAACATACAGCTTAGGGGCACCTCGGTGGCTCAGTAGGTTAAGCATCTACCTTCAGCTCAGGTCATGATCCCAGAGTCCTGGAATGGAGTCCCACGAGCTCTCAGCTCGGTGGGGAGCCAGCTTCTCCCTCTCCATGCTGCTCCCCCTGTTTGTACTCTCTGTTTCTGTCAAACAAATAAAATCTTAAAAAACAAAATAAAAAACCTTTAAAATACAGCTTCTTATTAAGGAGGACACTTGTTATGATGAGCACTGGGTGTTATATGTAAGTGATAAATCACTGAATTCTACTGCTGAAACCAATACTATAATATATGTTAACTAACTAGAATTTAAATGAAAATTTGAAACAAAACTAACAAACAAAAAAATCAAAATGCCCACCACAGTAAAAAATAACATAAAATACTGCTTTTTCTGGATAGGATTTGCCATTTCTAAATGAACACTTCCTTGGAAGTTAAAATTATTTTTTGGAGGGCTATGTAATTACATTTTATGTCAAAAATGTTATTGTCAAAACCAAGATAATTCCTTTAGATTAGTTTCTTCTTATTTTTTCCTCCTTTTTATTTCTTTCATTTGTCTTTAAAAGACTCCACCCCCAAACTACTAGAACTCATACAGCAAGTCAGTAATGTGACAGGATACAAAATCAATGTACAGAAATCAGTTGCTTTCTTATACACTAACAAAGAAAATATAGAAAGGGAAATTAGAGAATCGATTCCATTTACTATAGCACCAAAAACCATAAGATAACTGGGAATAAACCTAACCAAAGAGGTAAAGGATCTGTACTTAAGGAACTACAGAACACTCATGAATGAAATTGAAGAAGAACAAAAATATGGATGAGCATTCCATGCTCATGGATTGGAACAATAAATATTGTTAAAATGTCTATACTGCCTAGAGCAATCTACACTTTCAGTGCCATCCCAATCAAAATTCCACTGGCATTTTTCGAAGAGCTGGAACAAACAATCCTGAAATTTGTATTGAACCAGAAGAGACCCCGCATTACTAAGGAAATGTTGAAAAAGGAAAACAAAACTGGGGGCATCACGTTGCCTGATTTCAAGCTTTACTACAAAGCTGTGATCACCAAGACAGCATGGTACTGGCACAAAAACAGACACATAGACCAGTGGAACAGAGTAGAGAGCCCAGATACGGACCCTCAACTCTATGGTCAAAAAATCTTTGACAAAGCAGGAAAAAATATACAGTGGAAAAAAGACAGTCTCTTCAATAAATGGTGCTGGGAAATTGGACAGCTATGTGTAGAGGAATGAAACTCAACCATTCTCTTACATAATACATAAAGATAAACTCGAAATGGATAAAAGACCTCAATGTGAGGCAGGAATCTATCAAAATCCTAGAAGAGAACATAGGCAATAACCTCTTCAACATTGGTCACTGCAACTTCTTTAAAGACATGCCTCCAAAGGCAAAGGAAACAAAAGCAAAAATGAGCATTTGGGACTTCTTCAAGATCAAAAGCTTCTGCACAGCAAAGGAAGCAGTCAAGAAAACAAAGAGGCAACCCACAGAATGGGAGAAGATATTTGCAAATGACAGTACAGACAAAGGGATGATATCCAGGATCTATAAAGAACTCCTCAAACTCAACTCACACAAAACAATAATCACGTCAAAAAATGGGCAGAAGACATGAACAGACACTTCTCCAAAGAAGACATACAAATGGCTAACAGACACATGAAAAAGTGTTCATCATCATTAGCAATCAGGGAGATTCAAATCAAAACCACATTGAGATACCACCTTACACCAGTTAGAATGGCCAAAATTAACGAGACAGTAAACAACATGTGTTGGAGAGGATGTGGAGAAAGGGGAACCCTCTTACACTGTTGGTGGGAATGCAAGTTGGTGCAGCCACTTTGGAAAACAGTGTGAAGATTCCTTAAGAAATTAAAAATAGAGCTTCCCTATGACCCTGCAGTTGTACTACTGGGTACTTACCCCAAAGATATTTTCTGTTAAATAACCAGTGTTGTTTAAAAATAGTTGTGTAAGAAATAAAAATTGATTTCTATGAGTCATGTAATAACATGAAATAAGTCTTGTTACTATACTTAATCCAACCGATGCTTGCTAAATACTTCATTTATGTAGCCATCATGAGACATGGTTTGTTATATGCCTGATGAATATTGGATTACATTTGAATGACTCTAATTTGAAATCATATCTAGATCATGAATTGTTTATGCTATCTAATTTCTTACTCTTGCTTTGATATTATAGGGATATTAAGAGAACCTACACGAAATGTATTTAGTTTAAAAATCATGTATATTTATCCATGTTCACAATAATATGTTAGAAATTTCTCATGTTTTCTCAGCATTTTAGAAAATATTCCGTCATAGTAACTATTGAAATGAATTAGGATTTAAAATAATGTTTGTTTGTTAACTCAGTAAAGCTTTTATTAATTAGTCCTATGATATCCTAGATACAAACAAAGAAAAAAACCCAGAAAACATAAGACCCAAAAAACCTTACTAAATATTTAAGAGAAAAACATTTAAGGAAGACTTAAAATGTCATGTATTTTTGAAATCATTAGCTAATTAATAGTAAGAAAAAAAATAGCTTTGTTAACAGAAGTGGATCGAAATACTGAATTATTAGTTTGGCCTCACAATGATTATCATTTACTGGGTGTTACTCTCAGCATGCATTTAGTCATCTATAATCATTGGAAATCCAGCTTTTAAGGTGTGAAAATGATTATCAGTCAGAAGAAAACTTCAGTTTATGTGAAATTTCATCTGTTTTTTAATACAAGGGTTTTCTATTCTGTTCTAGAATGGCTGATAACACTATTTGATTTTTTTTTAACTGATGTCACAATGATATGAGAACATTATGTTCTTTGTGGGAGAGATGGTGGTTTTATAAAACATTTTAACTGGAATGCTGCTCTGTTAGTCTTCATATTTTTAGTTTACTTGATATGGAATATCACTTAGGAGACTTTCTGTTGCATGTCAAATTTGCATCATTGTTACCTGGAATAGATATTACTGATTTGGAAATTATATTTTCTCTTAATGTCAGATACTCAAAGATAATTTTAATAGCTATCTATTGACATTGGTGATGGTTAAAATTCATAGAGAGTTTGAAAAGTCTGAGCCAGGGGCACCTGGGTGGCTCAGTGGGTTCATCCTCTGCCTTCAGCTCAGGTCATGATCCCGGGGTCCTGGGATCGAGCCCCGGATCAGGCTCTCTGCTCAACAGGGAGCCTGCTTCCCTCTCTCTCTGCCTGCCTCTCTGCCTACTTGTGATCTCTCTCTGTCAAATAAATAAATAAAATAAAATTAAAAAAAAAAAAAAAGTCTGAGCCATTAAGGATAATCCATTATTTTTTCTTATAAGTAAAAATAGACAAATGTAGATGATTTACTAATGTCTATTATCTTTTAAATTGTATTTATCTGCTCGCTAACCCATACAAAACTGATTTCAAGATACAACCTTTGTCAAAGATTTTTTATTGGGATTCAAGGCTGTTACATCTACTATTTTAATGAATGTCTTCTTTCACAAATTATTTATTCTTATCCTAAAAAAGAACAAAACCCACTGCAGCCATTTTGATAAGTGACAGAGCAGAGGTATTTGGTACAGTTTTTCTAAAATGGTTTTATTTTCTTTTTGCTACATAATAAGAATACAGATATATCTAAAAGTGGTTAAATTGGGTATTAACAAGATGATATTCAATATACTTTACTGTCTTCTGCACAGGTAAGATATGGAAATTTTGGTTATTAAGCATAGTTCTCCCACCTACTTTAAAAAAAATAGATATCTGAATAATAGTTCTACTGGCCTTGTTGATAAAATTCCCTAAGATAAGATTTAACTAGGGAATGATTACATTATCAAATTAACACCAAAATCAACTTTCCTTAGCCTTTCTTTCTTCTCCATTCCAGCATTTTTTAGGGTGTGCAGAAATTTTGCATCAAAACACAGCTGTACAATGATAAATAAATGGTGCACAGTCAAAACTACTTAAAAATAAGTATGCCTAAAAAGTATTAAATATGTAATCAGCCTAAGTGCTATGGCTTATATGGATGGTTAATCTGTCACCCAGACACGTATCCATTCAAATCATCTTTCCCAGTACATTGCTTCAAAAGGTATGCATTCTTACTCTCCTTTGCCAGGTAATATAAATATTGATAAAATAAAAGTTAAGGATTATATTGCAAATATCTTCAGCATATCTAAAGGCTACATAGTTGTCTTCTGATCTTATGTGATATGGAAACAAATGTCACTAATTTAAAGAAATCTAAACTGCAAAGATAGTTATCGGAATTTGATTTTGTAAATTAACTTACAGAAATTGCAAGTACTTTTTACATTTTAAATGTTTCACAAAAACTTCATTTAAAATATTAGCCTTTCACTTTGTATCTTCAGTTCTCCAAACATTGTGTAGATAAATTCATATGTATGTAGTTGTGACTACATACATGTAGTTGTGACTAAGCAAATGGTCACCTATGTTACAATGAAGGCCATATTGTTATGACTGTAGCTATGCCATTTGTTTCCTCAAAAACGTGCACAATGGACCAAGTCCTAAAGTTTTTACATTGTTACATTTTAAATCATGAAACTATCTACATGTTATCAAATTTGAAGTATGTCTTCTGTGAATACAAAGGCCACGAGACCAACAATTTTGTTGGTTGAAACTGGAAATTTTATTCTAGAAGAATGATAAGTGGATACAAAAATATAGTCTTTCTATTTTGATTTGTGCCCAGCTACACTGACAATATAAGCAAAAATATTATAATAGAGTCTCAAATTGAATTATTTAGCACTGGAAAATCATTCAGAACCTAGTTTTGATAAATCTAGGTAAAATATAGTTGGCATGATATATGCATAATGCCCAGGGGTTATTCTAAATTTGAAGATTTAAACCCAACTTTTACATATAGGGATAGATATTAAAATGACACAGAGTAAAAATGATTATGATTGAGCTTTTTAGTAAGACATGAGTCTTACTATGAAATATGAAATATCTATGAAATATCACACCAAAGCTTTTTAAACTAAGGATTAACCTTCCATGGGAACTGTTCTGTGGAAAGAAAGAAAATAATAAAAATTTTAGATGCTTGCAATGCTGCCTAAAGTCCTGTTTTAATTCACATTATCAGTAACTCTGCAGTCCTTCTCCTCATGGCTAATGTGTTCAGTATTTCATAAAATTGGACAAGAAATGCAATTTATTGAACTAGAACTCAATACGTCACACACTATTGAAATAGTATAGTCGTTCTGTCATAAACATCATTATTATCATTATACATTATGGCATTTTAGGCAACAAAAAATACTGCTTTTGTCTCCACAGGTGCAAAGTCCCTTCACTGCAGGTGCAAAGTCCTTTCACTGCAGAAAGGCAACACAGTAGAAAGACGTTTTTAACAATGCGCTGTTGCTGTGCTGTACTAACTGTTTCAATTACAGTGTAAAGTAAAACAGCAAGTGCTTACTTTTTTCTCCATTGAAATTAAGTATCCTCCAAAGAAGTATTTTGAAATAGAAGCCATTTTCAGTTTTGATCTATTTATTCTTTTTTTGTTAATAATAATAAGAAAACATGACAAAATGGTACTATTCATAATCTCTTTAGAAAGTGCATGGGAAAAATATGTGCTTTCTAGAGAAAATATATGAATATTCATGTCTTAGATAATATAATTCAACATCATAATTTTCAGTAGAGGATAGAGAAAAAATATTCTCAATTCAAGTTATTTCATATATTTTATAAATAGTTTAATTTATTATTATGTATTCCTCAGGCAACCCAAAACTTCCCTTCCAGTTGTGAATCTTCATCTGACCAGTCTGTTCTGTTGATTTAGTTACCGATCTTGTAGTCACCAAGTACTTCTGTGAAAGTACTGCCAAGAGTTGTTCTATTTTCATTTAACCAAAAATACTTGCCAGATGCTTATTCATTGAAAAGCCACTTGGGTGACTAATAATGGTTAATGGAATTAAATATATCAAATATATCATGTTCAGTGTTTTCCAATAATCTCAAAAGTGGTAGGTAATATATAGTTATAATTTTTTTCTATATTTATAATTTTATATGTCCAATTTTAGGCAACCAACATATAGTTAATTTAAAATTGTATTTAAAAGTGCTACACTGGGGCGCCTGAGTGGCTCAGTGGGTTAAGCCTCTGCCTTCGGCTGGGGTCATGATCTCAGGGTCCTGGGATCGAGCCCCGCATCGGGCTTTCTGCTAGGCAGGGAGCCTGCTTCTGCCTCTCTCTCTCTCTCTCTGCCTGCCTCTCTGCCTACTTCTGATCTCTCTTTCTGTCAAATAAATAAGAAATAAATCTTTAAAAAAAAAAGTGCTACACTAAGGTTAACAGTGAGCAAATGGAAAAGAAAGAAGAGATGATTGATGAAAATATGTGAAAATGTGTCATTAATATTGAACACAGAATCTAAACAATTATGTGCCTATATTTAGGAAAATATAGGAATTTTTAAAAATTTTCACCTTTTTAAACAAAAATAAATTTATTTTTTATTAACATATAATGTATTATTAGCCCCAGAGGTACAGGTCTGTGAATCGCCAGGTTTACACACTTCACAGCACTCACCATAGCACATAACCTCCCCAATGTCCATAACCCAACCACCCTCTCCCTACCCCCTCCCCCTGGCAACCCTCAGTTTGTTTTGTGAGATTAAGAGTCTCTTATGGCTTGTCTCTTTCCTGATCCCATCTTGTTTCATTTATTCTTTTCCTACCCCCCAAACCTCTCATGTTGCTTCTCCACTTCCTCATATCAGGGAGATCATAAATTTTCACCTTTTATTCTAAGTATATGCCCAACATGTTATGACCAGTATTTGATTTTAACTAAGATACTTCAAGATAATTAAATAAGACACTGTCAAATACAGGCATATCTGACATATAAGATAGGCCAAAGTCATTTCATAACTATTAAGTTTCAAATTAAGAACCAGCTGACCTGCTAAGCAAAGCTCAACCCACTGACATTTGTGAGATGTGCGTATTACTCTCAATATTTTTCTTAAGTAAGGATATATTATAACGTCATCATTTTTATCACTTAACTATTTACATTAGAAATTTGACATGCTGAATTTAAAGAAATGATGAAAAAGTTATTCTGAAAACTTTACTTGCTCAACCATAAGAAAATAAAAATATACTCAATAAAATATGGATAAAGAATAAAAATAAGCAGATTAAAAGAATGTCAAAATCAGTAGTCTTTAGAAAAATTCATGCTGAAACCACAGGAAGATACCTCCATGTAACTATTATAAAAGGTAAAAATTAGAATGGTTAAGACATATCAAGTGCTTGTGAAGATGTGGCAGGAGGGAAATCCTCAATCATTATTGGTGAGAATATCAAGTATTTTGGAAAATAATTTTGTGGGGTGCCTGTGTGGCACAGAGTCTGCTTGAGATTCCCTCTCTCTTTGTCACTCCTCTGCTTATGTGTATTCTCTGTCTCTAAAACAAATAAATAAAATCTTCAAAAAATTTTAAAAAATTAATTTTTTTCAATTTCTTAAGAAGAAATTGAACATATTCTTTGTGTGATTCAACCATTCTTCTCCTAGGTGTTACCCAAGAAATTAAAAACATATATTCATAAAGTCTTGTATACAATTTTTCTAATGGTTTTATTTGTAAAAGCCCCAAAGTTAAAAAAAAAAAAAAACATAAAGGTCCATCAATAGAAAAATGAGTAAACAATTATGATACATCCATACAACAATGTATTCCTCAACAGTAAATAAAAAAGAACTACCAATACACTCAGCATCAATACATATCAGAATAATCATGGGGAGTAAAAGGCAGTAGAAAAATAGTTATATAGTATACAATCCCACTTACAAATAAGTCTAAAATATGCAAATAGTAACCAGAAGCAGATGTGTAATTGCCTTAAATGAGAGGAGGTGTGTGGTAATAGAGCTTGATCAAAAGGAAAGTAAAAGAATCTGGGTTGATGTTATGTTCATTATCTCCATTGTCGGGATGGATATACATGAGTCAAAATTTAGCAAATTAAACATTTTAAACATGAATTTTTGGTAGTCAATTATCTCAATAAATTTGCAAAAAGTTTATATAAGCAAATTATTATATTACGTATAAATCAGATATCAAGTAGGTGCTATAGGTGTGGACATTAAGAAACCATGACCTATCACCAGTATCTCATCACTCGTGTTTTATTCTGTTTGAGGGCAGGGTTGTAGGGGTGGATAGATTTTCAGCACTTTTTAAAATATTTTATTTATTTATTCATGGGAGACAGAGAGAGGGGCAGAGGCAGAGGGAGAAGCAGGCCCCCTGATCCTCCACAGGGAGCCTGATGTGCAGGGAGCCAGATGCAGGACTCAATCATAGGATCCTGTGATCATGACCCAAGATGAAGGCAGACACAACCAACTGAGCCACCCAAGCACCCGATTTTCAGCATTTCTGAGTGGTCCATTATACTATTGGGTTTTGGGAGTAGTTAACAGAATGCCATCTACTTTCATTTTAATCTCTCTCCTGGAGATAGAAACACTGATTGCAATGAGATTCTCACCCCCTACCTCCTGGAAGTGTATTTGTTATTAAAAAACAATCTCCTATTGCTGGATGTGGTGCATAAACAATGAATTCTGGAACAGTAAAAAGAAATGAGAAATAAAATAAAATAATAAAATATAAAGCAATCTCCTGACTCAACTTGCTCATAATTTAACACAGGAACTAAAAATTATTTGGATGATTAAAGTGGAGAGGAAAAGGGCATCTTTTGTCTATATTTCCAAATATAGATTGTAACATTCTTGGAATTTGCATTTTAAGCTATCAATAATATTGGTCTTCAATATGTTAAAATCTCTAATTAGAAAGGTCTACTTTTGATGGAATGCCTAATACTGATGTGTCATTGTAATTATTGATAACTGGATTAATAGCTAAAATATTATTTTCCTTTTAACATATCATTTATGACATATACAATTAACTACACTAGGAGAAATTTCTTGTGTTGTCATTAGATATAGACTAAAATTACAGAGGAGAGGTGTCATGTAACAAAAGCATGTTTCCTTTTACATTGAGTATCAAAAAGCTAATAAACATAAATGCTATAGGTTTCAGCCATTTGATGAACTTGCCATTGTATCGCCTTATTCATTCTTTTTTTTTTTTTTTTAAGTCTATTTATCCTCTACTACTTACCAGGCACTATTTTAAGTACCAGGAAAATAAGCAGAAAGAATGTACTATCCATTTTTGAGGAATACACTACAAATACTATATTCCTGAAATTCATATTAATCGTTTTTATTCCTACTTTCTAAATTTGGTAACCCTAGTCTTCTTGCAACATGTGTCATCTGGTTCCTCTTTAGCTATGCCATGGGAGGCTCTAGTAGATTAGAAGCCTGGCATCCTTCCTCCACAGTTTTGATCTATATTTATCTGGATAATCAGACAGTTGCTTTTAGTACTCTCAACAGCTCTAGCCTTGGTGATCCCATTATGGGTTTCAACCTCACTCAAACAGCACCAGCTCTGCAGTAAGAGAACCCTGTTTGTATTTCTCCAACACCAGCTATCTCTGAGTACCCCTCAGAGGATCTACAAATAGCCATGTGGGGATATTTACAAATTTCGAATTAACAGCCTCATAAGGGCCCTTATTCCAACCTTCTACTGTCTAAAAATACCGTGTATTTTCTTTTGTTTCCCCAACCTTTGGGGAGCTCTTGAGCCCTAAAGATGGTAAAGTCTGAGTTACCTCAGTTTCCTGTTTTTGTCACTTGGCTCTCCAGCCTGTATTTAAGAAATACCCTGTGTTTGAAATATGCACTGTGATATCCATTTTTATGTCTCGGCATTAATGCAGTAAAGGGTCACAATAAACCAGGCTGAACATAATGCTGGCTGGGGCTAATGGAAGTAGCAATGATATGTATCAATGGATAAAATTCTGGATATCCTACAGCTATCAGGGATTGACGACTGATTATTTGTAGATTGTGAAAGGAAAAAAAAAAATTGAAAAGGATATCTTCACTGGTTTTAGCCAATACAGGGGGAGGAATTTAGTTGATAGTTAAAGAGGAAGAAGACAAAGAGAGGAACAAGTTTGGGAGGAAATATAAAGAATTTAGTTGGTGACAGAATAGCTTTGAGGCCATTATTAGTAATCTCGGTTGATATGCATATTAGGAACTCCAGCATTTTCTAGAAAATGTCTATGTTCTATTTATATGTTTGGGAAGAAATTAACTTTTATTTTGTATTAAAAAATGAGACTGATAAACTGACCAGAAGAGTGAGTGTATAGAAAATAATAGTGTAGTTCCAAGGACTAAGTGCTGACGATCAGGATTTAGAAGTTGAGATGAGGAAGAATCAGCAGAGGAGAGACTTGGGAAGGAGCAGCCAAAAAGGTGAGTGGTAAAACAGAAGACTGCAGTTATCAAGAAAGGAGTGATGTATGGAAACTAATGCCACTGATTGGTCAAAGAAAATGGCATCTGAGAAGGAGCTGTTAGATCTCATAATTGGGTAACATTGTTGTCCTCAATGACAGTTTTTTCAGTGTAGTGATGGAAAGAAATGCTTTTAGGATATAGACTCAGTAGAGAATGTGAAAAGAGATATGGAAACACAGAATGGAGATAACTATTTTAATAATCATTTCTTGGAAGAAGATAAAACAGTAGGAGCTAGAGGGGAGAATAGGATCAAGAAATACAGCGTAATTTTATGCCGATGGTCATGATTTGATAGAGGTAAGACATGATACTGGACAGAGAGAAGGATTATTGGAACAATTACTTTGAGTAAATAAGAAGGGACAATGGTACATTGGAGTGGAGACAGGCAAAGGAGCAATAAAGAAGATAAGTTGGAGGCTCAGATACAGGCAGGCAGGCAGACATGCTGGTGGAAACTCTGTGGAGTCTGTTGATTATTTCTGTTTCTCAGTCATCCACTGACAGCACCGAGAAGATGGTATTACAGGTTTATAGATAAAGTACATGTATAAAATATTGGTCTACAAGAGAAAGATAATAAATAAGATTAACTAAATGTAGTATAGTTATTTGGAATCAATGAAATCCCACTTAGTATTATTGGTCATATAATTAAAGTAAGACCTAAAATTATTTTTATGGTTCTCCCAGAAATTTCTTATCAGGTTAATATAGCTGCACAGGTTTAAGCACAAGTGAAAACAGAGATACATTAAACTAGGTTTGTGATTTTTCTACATCAGTATGGGAAATCCAAAGAGAGATAAAGGAATTGTTGCTGCATATAACTGGTAATTATAATGACTTACCAGGAAAGTCACCTGGTTAAGGAAGGAACTGGGGACATGAGAAACAGTGACCAACTTTGCAGATGTGGTGGCAGATACGAATAGATCGTACATCCCAGTGGGTTTAAATGCTTTTCGGCATTGGGGTTCAATAGGAAGTAATCTGGGATTATAGAAGGTAGAAAACATAGAGGGATTATAATAATAGTAATATCAAATTCTATTTGATAGAAATGTTTGCCTAAAATTATGTGGGGACAGATTGTAAGTAGATAGAAGGTCAAGAAATAAATGCCAGGGTATTTAGAGTCATCTGTGTGAAAATTGAAATTACTAAGAATTTTAACATAAATATTAGAAATAAGTGACAGTCTGTCAAGACCTAAAACATTTAAGAAATGATTCACAGTAACCATCTGATCCCATTTGACTACAAGAGAATAACTAGATGGTGGTACAATCAGACAAGAGATTTGACAGTGGGCATAAAAAAAAATGTGGTACAATAGTGTCTCAGAGCTGCACTGTGGAGCAAAGAAGACATCTACTCCACTAGGTCCATCTGTATGTAGTGAAAGATTTTAGAATATGGAAAGAGGTGAGAGATGGAATCACCTATAGTTATGTAGAGAGTTCTTTGGTAACTAGAATTTGCATATGAGGGTTGCTCAGGAAGTCCTGTTTCTGGGGTGAACAACACAAGAACAGTGGTGCAGAGGGTGACATGAACAATCAGTACTGGGCAGAATGAAGGTGTAGGGTGTGTTTTCTCAGGAGTGTAAGATTCTACTTCCACTTAAATCTTACTGTTTTAAACCATAATCAATATTTCAGCTATGTTGGATAGTAAATGAAATCCTACTTTTGTACAATTCAGCCATGCATTTGCTTCCAATTTTATTTTTTTAATTTTTGATGGAGGTCATTAGACCTAGAGATGGTGACTATATGCTGAGCGCAAGTGTTCCCTCTTGCATTCCCATATCTAGTCTTCATGCCTTTGGTTTATAGTGAGATAAGATATTTTTCATTTTTTAATGGCCATTTATATTTTTTCTTATGAATTGTTTTTTTCTTAAATCTTACATGGTAAGAATCTCTTATTTCCTTAGTAAGTCTATTGTTAAAAACTCTCCTTAACCTGTTTCCCTTTTCCTGTTATAAATTAACATATTCTGTCCACTGTTTCATCTTGAAATGCTTTTCTCCTGCTTCTTCTCACACTAGAATCTTATTCTTTTTTTTTTCTCTTCTTTTATATTCCTGTACTTTTGTTCTTTTTACTCCCTGACTCTGGCATTCCCCTGCCGCCTTCTTTCTCTCCCAATATCTTGACCTGTGTGTCTCCCATTATTATGCACTATCTACCACAGAAAAACTTGTGTAGTTTACAGAGTAAACGTACTCTTTTTTTTTTTTTTAATTTTTATGTTTATTTGAGAGAGAAATAGCACAAGTGGGAATGGGGAGCAGAGGGAGTACAATAAACTTACTCTTGATTAAGCCATATATAATGAATATAATTCTAAAGCCAGTAATAAAGATACTGTACAATGCTTAAGTGGTGAAAAGGGGAGTTATTTCTTACAGGAAAACTAAGGAATATCTTATGAAGGAGAAGAATAAGTAAGAAATGGAATAAGTAGAAGAAGAATAAGTAGAGAAGAATAAGTAGAATTTAATCAAATTGAACCTGATAAAAGACCGTTTATAAACAAGGAACAATATAGGGGTGCCTGGGTGGCTCATTCAGTTAAGTGTTGTGAACTGAAGTCAGCTCATGATTTCAAGTTTCTGAGATTAGGCTCATGACTGACTCCCCATGCTTGCTTGGGATTCACTCTCTACCTCTCTCTCTGCACCCCCATCTCTAAAAAATAAAAAATAAAGTAAAATAAAGAACATTATAAATATATATGTATAGAAGTATTATATATTTGCATTTGTGTATACAATATTTATGAAAAGTTGAGATAGCATTATCTAGTCATTCTGTCAATTAGTTTTCAAACTCATTGATGAATGCTTTCCTATTAGTGTTTTATGATTTCTATACATTAAGCAAAATGAAGGTATAGCAGATTAAAATGATTCATTTAGATTAACAAAGAGATTTGGTACAGCAGCTAGCTTGAACAGTCTGTGTTTTTATTTTTTGACCTCTCTTCTGTTATACCCACAATGATGACACTGAACAAGCAACAAATTTAAAATTTTGAACTTCATGTGCAAGTATGATATCTTCTGCTGAGATACAGGCTTTAGAGCTAATGCAGACTACATTCTTAATACTAATCTTTAAAGTCATGTTGGGACATGACTTACATAAGAGCATGAAAGATGCTTTACATGTTTCTAATGAATCCTATGCTCTAAAGTATTGAGGTTTCTTACATTAATAGAAATGAGGCAAAAGTGAGAAAGTCATCATTTTTTGATTAACCCTTCAATCAATTAAACCCTTCAATCTCTATTCCTTATTATCCATTTAAATAAAATCATATTTAGATTGGTTGGATTTTCTTCTTAGACAATTAAAATCTGGAAATTAACTTTTACTTATGCATTCATACTAGGATGTCCAGTAGGAATGCTGAAATATTTTTATTAAGTTTTTTTCATTTTAATTCCAGTATAGTTAACATTACAGTATGATATTAGTCTCAGTTGTACAATGTAGTGATTTAACAATCCATACCTTACTCAGTGCTCATCATGATAAGTGTATTTATACTCCCATCACCTGTTTCATCCAGCCCTCCACCCACTTCCTCTCTGGCAACCATCAGTTTGTTCTCTATAGTTAAGAGCCTGTTTCTTGGTTTGTCTCTCTCACTTTCTTCTTCTACTTTGTTTTGTTTCCTAAATTCCACATATGAGTGAAATCATATGGTATTTTTCTTTCTCTGATTGACTTATTCCACTTAGTCGTATACTCTCTGGCTCCATCCATGTTGTTGCAAATGGCAAGATTTCATTCCTTTTTATAGATGAATAATAGGAATGATGACATATTAACACTTTATGTATACTAAGTTTTATTTTAATAGCTATGTTTCAAAAACTCATGTTTAGGAATAAAATGATTCTTGTAGAATAAAAAATTTAAATTATGTTACATGGATTTATGATAATTTTTGATTAGTTATCTTAAATATCACTGTTATTTAATCACATTGATACTTTGTTATCAATATGACATATCTCATAGCACATGAAGATGATTTTTTTAAATTTCAGCATTTTTATAAGGCGATATCTGAATTCACTTGTACTATTTGAATTTTATAGAACTCAAATTAAAATATTACCACCCTGTTACTAATGATTATATATTATAAAATGACATTACTATTTTTTAATTTTAAATCAAATGACAAAAATATATAGAAAAATGTCATTTAGTACATTTTCCTTTGTAACCATTCAATCTAATGAAAGTATTGATAGAAAGGTATAATTTTAGAGAAAGTTTATTTGGAGATAATTATTTCTCAAATTCTACAAAGAAGAGAAGGTATGAATTTGTTTATTTAATACATGTACAGAGTACCTAAAATAAGCCACCTCTCCTTCATAACAAAAAGGTGTTTTGGAAAGAAATACCAAAATTTTGATTTGAATATGTATTTACCCAAATATATTGAGAAAAGTTTTAATAAATCTGAGCTTTCTTTAGAAGAAATCTGAATAATTTTGAATCATCAGAATTAAAGTAACATTTTGCATAACTGATATGTGTGATTCTGAAATTCAACCAAACTACCTAGTATTTCAGTAACACTATAAATATGGGAAAGTTATTTGGGCTGTTTTTATTTTTTCTTATTGGTTTTATGAAAATGACAAGAATATCCTTGATCTAAGTATCATGAAGTAGTAATTAGGTTTAGTGACAATACAGAAAAAAACATCCTCCTTGGACTCTCTGAACTTCTAAAAATGCAAATTGAAGACTAAATCAAAGCATGATAAAACAGTCAAAAACAAACAAAAACCTACCATTTCCTTAGGTGAAAAAAGCAATTCATCAGTAAAGGAAATTGTTGATCTACTTTATTTTACAATCTAAGTAAAGAACTAGCTTTTTTTCCCCTTTAGATTCTAATTTTTAAAAATTATATTGCAAATATATGTGATGGTAAATTTTGTGCATCAATTTGACTGAGCTAAGGGATGCCCAGATATCTGGTAAAAAGTTATTTCTAGGTTTGTTCCAGTGGATGCTTGTGGAGGAGATTATTAGTATTCTAATCAGTAGACTGAGTAAGGATCTTCCTCCTCAATGTAGGTGATCATTGTCAAATCTGCTAAGCATCAGGATAGAACAAAGAGGTGATCACTTTCTCCCTTAGCTGGGATCTCCATGTTCTGCCCTTGGACACTGAAGCTCCTGCTTCTTGGGCCTTTGGGATCTTGGGCTTCTACAAGAATTCTCCCCCCAAACTCTCACATAGTGAGGTATTCACATAGTATTGCATGTTTGTTTGTTTGTTTAATTTGTAAAGAAAGATAATTTAATGGCAAAAGGTTAGACCAATTTTGAATTCTAATTTGCCATCTATCATACTTCCTTGATTGTTAAGTGTCAGTGTGGATTTTGAGGATCCAGGTAATAGAAGGCTGAAATGGGGAGACATTGGGTTTATTTTCACTTTATTTCATGTTTACATAAAATACCCTATCATATATGCTCTTTCCCCTCTTTTATATTTCTTTATCTTATGTAATTTCTGACATGCAATACCTTTATGTGCATATTTGTTTCTCTATAGAGTAAAATGTACCGGTTCCAAGAAAACCAACCCTTTGTATAGTTTTTCTACTTCTGCAATAGCAATGTATAGAATAATGTCTGAAAAGTAGTAGGTACTGCATCGATACATGTTTAATAAGTGGAATAGTAACTAAAGTTTCTAGTATCTCCTATGCTATGGGTATGATAAATATAAAAGCTAAATATACACCTTCAGTTACTCCTTTCCAAAATTATATTTCAATGAATTTCTCAGAACTTTTGGATTAGGGAGGTGTTTCACATCCATACACCTGGTAATGCACATAGCTGAATTGGATGATATAACAATCAGCTACTTGCTGGTTAATTTTGTGCATGCCATATGGAATTTTTTGGAAAGAAATTCAAATATATTACCAATGGAAAGTTCATAAATTTGATTAATTTTATCCAAAACTGTTTTTAATATCAATTTATTTTTTGTCCTTTCTGTAAAAAACAGTATCAGAATGGTAGCAAAGCTAAGCTCTTGACTTTTTTTATTGATGTTTAATTGACAAAATAACATTACATTATTTTCAGGCATACAACATAATGACTTGAGATTTGTGTATATTGTAAAATGATCACTACAATAAGTCTAGTTAACATATCTCACCATACACACTTGATGTTTTTTTCCTGTAGTGAGCCCTTTAAGCTCTGTTTTCTTGGCAATTTTCAAATATGTAATATGTTATTTTTAACTATAGTCACCATGAAGTATATTCTATTCACATGAGTTATTTTATAACTAGAAGTTGTTATTTTATGACACTCTTCACCCATTTCACTTTCTCGCACAACCCTTGTCTTTGACAACCACCAGTCTGTTCTCTATGAGTTTTTTATCTTTTAGAGTCCATATATAAATGAGGTCATACAGTATTTGTTTTTCTCTGTGTTGTTGTGTTGGTCTTAACATACTGCCCACAAGTTCCACCTAAGCTGTCACAAATGTCAAGATTTCCCTCTTTTTTATGGTTGAATTATATCTATCTATCTATCATCTAACTATCTCACATTTTCTTTATCCATCCATCCATCAGTGGACAATTGGTTTTTTTCCAAAACTTGGCTTTCGAAAATAATACTGTAATGACCATGAGTGTACATATATATTTTTTGTTTGTTTGTTTTAAATTGCTGTTTTCATTTTCCTCAGATAAATACTTAGAAGTGAAATTGCTGAATCATTTGGTAGCTCTATTTTTAACTTTGTGAGGAAACTGTGCTGTTTTCCGCAGTGGCTATACCAGTATACATTCTAACAGTGCACCAGGGTTCACTTTTCCCCATATCCTTGCTAACACTTGTTATTTCTTGTTTTTTTTTTTTTTTTTTTTTTTTTTTTAATTAGTAGCCATTCTAACAAGTATGAGGTGATATCTTTGTGGTTTTGATTTTCATTTCTCTGAAGATTAGTGAAGTTGAGCATCTTTTCATGTACCTGTTGGCCATTTGTAAGTCTTCTTTCAAAAATTGTTTATTCAAATCCCCTGCCCATGTTTTAATCAGATTTTTTTCCATTCAGATTTGAGTTCTTTATATATTTTGTATGTCAACCTCTTATCATGAATATGATTTGCAAATATTTGCAGTCATTTAGTAGGTTCTCTTCTCATTTCATTGGGTTTCCTTTGCTATGCAAAATATTTTTAGTTTGATGTAGTCCTATGTGTTTATTTGTTGCTTTTTTTTTTATTGGTGTCAATTCCAAAAATCATTGTCAAGACCAGTGTCACATAGCCTATCCCATATATATATATATATATATTTTTTTTTTCCCCCTTTGAGGATATTTTGGATTCAATCTTACATTCAAGTCTTTGACTCATTTTGAGTTAATTTTTGTGTGTGGTGTAAGATACAGGTTCAGTTTGTCTCTTGTACATAGTTGTCCAGTTGTCCCAACACCACTTACTGAAGAGATGATCCTCTTCCCATGGTATATTCTTGGCTCTTTGATCATAAGTCGACTTAGTGTATATGTGTGGATTTATTTCTGTTCTCTCTATTCTCTTCCATTATTCTTTGTGTTTTTATGCCAATTCTATACTGTTCTTTTGTTGTTGTTGTTTTTGTAAATAATATTTTATTGGAATACTGCCATGCTTATTCACTTATATTTTGCCTGGGGGTACTTTTATGCTACAGTGACAGAGCTGAGATGTTGCGATAAAACAGTCTATTCTGCAAAACCTAAAATATTTACTCTCTGACCTATTATAGAAAATCTTTCTTGATCCTTGATCTTGAGTTCAACACTGTTATTTTACATGTGGGAACACAAAGGCCCAGAAAGGAGAAGGGATTTGCCTAAGGCAAAGCCAGTGTTAGTAGCCCAGAGATTTGACCCCAATCCCCATGATTGTTTTTTCCACTGTTTTTTTTTTTTTAATTTAAATGCAATTAATTAGCAAGTAATGTGTTATTGGTTTTTGAGGTAGAGGTCGGTGATTCATCAATCTTATATAACACGCAGTGTTCATCACAATACATGCCCTCCTTAATGTATATCACCCACTTACCTCATCCACCCACCCACCTCCCTTCCAGCAACCCTCAGCTTGTTTCCTAGAATTAAGAGTTTCCTATAGTTTGTCTCTCTCTCCGGTTTCATCTTGTTTCATTTTTTCCAGTCTCTCTGTATGATCCTCTCTTTTGTTTCTTAAATTCCACATATTAGTGAGATTTTATGATAATTGTCTTTCTCTGGTTGACTTACTTAGCTTAGCATAATACTCTCTAGTTCCATCCAAATCATTGCAAATGGCAATATTTCATTTTTTATGGCTGAATACTTCATTGTGTGTATATGTATGTATATGTATATGCATATGTGTTTATATATGTGTGTATATATGTATATATATGTATATATATGTATGTGTATACACATACACACACACACACACACACACATGTGGTATATATATATACATACCACCTCTTCTTTATCCATTCATGTTGATGGATATCTGGTCTCTTTCCCTATTTTGGCTATTATGGACATTGCTGCTATAAACACTAGGGTGCAGGTGCTCCTTTGGATCACTACATTTGTATCTTTGGGGTAAATACCAAGCAGTGCAATTGCTGGGTCATAGGGTAGCTCTATTTTCAACTTTTTGAAGAAATTCTATACTTGGAATTTGAAGAAATTCCAGAGTGGCTGCACCAGCTTGCATTTCTACCAACAGTCTAGGAGGGTTCTCCTTTCTCTGTATCCTCACCAACATGTGTTGTTTCCTGACTTGTTACTTTTAGCCATTCTGACTGGTGTGAGGTTGTATCTCATTGTGGTTTTGATTTGTATTTCCTTGATGCCCAGCGAAGTGGAACATTTTTTCGAGTGTCTGTTGGCTATTTGTATGTCTTCTTTGGGGAAATGTCTGTTCATGTCTTCTGCCCATTTCTTGACTGGATTATTTGCTCTTTGGGTATTGAGTATAAATTCTTTATAGATTTTGAATACTAGCGCTTTAACTGATATGTCATTTGCAATATCTTCTCCCATTCTGTCAGTTGTCTTTTGTTTTGTCAGCTGTTTCCTTTGCCGTGCAAAGTTTTTTATCTGGATGAAGTCCCTATAGGTCATTTTTGCATTTGTTTCCCTTGCCTTTGGAGACATGTAGAGCAAGAAGTTGTTGTGGCCGAGGTCACAGAGGTTGCTACCTGTGTCTCCTCTAGGATTTTGATGGGATCCCTCTCTCACATTGAGGTCTTTCCTCCATTTTGAGCCTATTTTTGTGTGTGGTGTAAGGAAATGATCCAGTTTCATTCTGCATGTGGCTGTCCAATTTTCCCAACATCATTTGTTGAGGAGACTCTATTTTTTCCATTGGATAATTCTATTCTGTTTTGGTTACTATAGCTTTTTAATATAGTTTGAAGTCAGAGAGTGTGACACCTCCTGCTTTGTGCTTCTTTCTCATGCTTGCTTGACTATTCAGGGTATTTGTAGTTCCACACAAATTTTAGAATTGTTCCTATTCTGTAAAAAATGTCATGGGATTTTGACAGGAATTACATTGAATTTGTACATTGCTTTAGGAAGTATGTATGTTTTAAAAAAATTAATTCTTTCAATCTGTGAGCATGAAACAATTATTTTTCCAAGTTACAGATTACACTGAATTAGCTCAACTTTGGGCAAACAGGAGAAAGCCGAATGATAAAGAACTTAAGAAGGCCTTTTATTTTAGTGACTGCATTGAATAGAAAAATGGGAGAAATGAGACACATTTATCAAAACCAGATATTATACCCATCTATTAAATATCTGTTATTACATTGCTGATCTTAACATGATGAAAACAATAAATGTACAAAAATATTTTGACCCAAAACATAGAAAATGAGGTTAACTTTGCCAACTATTCTAGATATCTAGCATGTATATAAGAATGCATTTTTGTTAACAGCAATTAAGGGATTTCTAGCTTTTTAAATTTTAATGTTCATACACATCTTAAAACCTATTTGTCTTCTATAAAAGCAAATAAAAGAGTATTTTTCAATTAATTTTATAGATAGACAAATTGATTCTGTATTATATTCTATTAGATGTGGCAATGGACCAAATTAAAAACAAAACAAAACAAAAACAAAAGAGTCAGTGAATCAGGTTAGGTACCTCAAATAGAGCTTTAATTAATTCCATTAAGTTGCACTTCAAATGCAATGTACCATGAAGAAAAATCCCTACAAATATTTTCAATAAATGTTGTTTATCAAAGTAATTATGTTTTCCTTGGGGAGTTTCTGGTATTTTCTTTTTCAGTGTGTGAAAGTTAAAGTAAAACAAACAGGCTTTATCTTTCAAACCTGCAAACTTCTTTGTTCTATTGAAACTCCACTGATAATTGAACCATAAAACTATATTAGCACATCTAACTAATGAAATATGCTTTCAAATTTTTCCTCAAGAATATAATCATTTCCTTATAATAAAGTGGCAGTTTATTAATGTCATGTGTGTTAAACCTGGTTTTAGTTCATATTACAACAATAGATCTTTAAACATATTGTTGGTTACTTTAAGTGCTTAGAAGTCACCTTTGACTTTACAGAAGATTCATGATTTTTCTCATTTACAAACTATAGTTTGCTGTTAGAGAAATATGCACATTTTAAGTTATTTTACCCTTTGCCTTCCATTTCAGCTAACCTTTAGCAATGCAGGCCATGACCTCATGAATAATATTTCTGAAAATTTATCATTAACTGTGCAGTAAGCTAAATAATGCTCCCCCAAGATAGCTGCATCATAATCCCCAGAGGATGTGAATGTTACCTAATATGGCAAGAGGCACTTGGCAGATATGATTAACCTGGATTTCATGTGGATCTGCTATAATCACAGGTGTTTTTGTAAGAGGAATGAAGATCAGAGAAGCAGAAGGCAACGCGATGACAAAAGCAGAGGAAGAGAATGGGGCGGGGGAGGGGCTTGAAGATGCTACACTGATGGCTTTGAAGGTGGGAAAGAAGCCAGAAGTCTAGGAATGCAAGGAATACAGCTCTAAAAATTGAAATAGAGTTAGAATAGGCTAGGTAACGGATTCCACCACAGAGCCCCTCCAACACTGCACACTTGGGCTTCAGACCGGTGAGAACTGGGACTCTGACTTCCCCAAAATAAATTTATGTTGTTTAAACCTCCAAGTTTGCAATAACTTTTTACAGGAGAAGTGGAAACAAATACAACTAATATTTACAGATAGATACAGATAATATTTTGTATTAAACTTAAAAACTTGCTAAATTGTAGATTCACAAGCACTTTGCAAGAAATAATGCAGAGAGTCAGTGTAGCTTTAACCCAGTTTCTCCCAACAGGAACATCTTGCAGTATGGTACTATGTCACAACCAGGATGCTGACATGGACACAGCCATGACATAGGGCGTTATCACTACGGCAGGGATTTCTCATGCTGGCCTTTAAAAGCCACATCCATTTTCCTGTCTTCCCCACCACCTACTGAACTCCTGGCAGCCTCTAACCGATTCTGTATCTATTATTTTGTAATTTCTAAAATATGTAAATGGAATCATGCAGTGTGTAAAATTCTAGGATTATTTTTTCACTCATAGTTTTTGTTGCACAGTTTACTGGATTGCAGTATATTAAACAGTTTTATAAGTAACTGCCAAACCATTTCTTAATGTGATTGTACCATTGTGCATTGTTGCCCAAAATATATGAAATCATTTTTGCCAGCATTTGTTGTTGTCACTTTTTAAAAAAAAAATTAGCCATTCTCATAGATGTGATATCTCACTGATTTTATTTTGCATTTCCTAAACATATTTTCATGTTCTTATTCACCATCTGTATACAATCAGCAATGAAGTAGCACATGTCTCTTGTTCATTTTCTAATTGGAATCCTTATTTATTCTCTCTCTCTCTCTCTCTCTCTTTTTTTAAAGTGGGCTCTGCCCTGGGCCAACACAGGGCTTGAACTTACAACCCTGAATTCAAAACTTGAGCTGAGAGCAAGAGTGGGGCGTTTAATTGACTGAGTTACCCAAGCACCCCGTTTTTCCTTTGAGTTTGAGTTCTTTATACATTCAAGACATTAGTCCCTTTTCTGATATGCGGTTTGCAAAATATTTTCTCCTTGTCTGTAATTTATCTTTTCATTCTTTTAACAGAAAGTTTTGGCAGAGCAAAGATTTTTAATTTTGATGAAGTCCAATTTATCATTGTTTCTTTTTATGGACTGTGATTTTAGTTCAATTCTAACACTTTTTTTTTAACCTACCTCTAGATCCTAAATATTTTCTCTTACTTTTTTCCAAAAAGGGTTCATAATCAATTTTCTATTTCTTTCTGAGACTTTTCTAGTTCTTTGCTAAGGCTCTCAATAATTTTCACCTGTTTTGAACATGCTCATAATTACTCATTGAATCATGTTTAGGATGCTGTTTTAAAATAATTTAACAATTCTAACGTATTTGTCTTTTTACTTTTGGCATCTGTGATTCCCATTTTTCTTTCAGTGTATGATCTTCTATTTCTTGGTATAAGTATGAGTTTTCAATTGAAATCTGCACATTCTGGATATTACATGATGAGATTTTGAATCTTAGACAAAACTCTTTTCTAGCTAAATAGTGAAAATGTGCATTTGCATCAACAATGTGCAGAATTTATATGTGGAAAACTACAAAATTATGATGAAAAAATTAAAGAATATCTTAATAAATGAAAGGATATTCTGTGTCCAAGGATTGCAAGAATCAATATTGTTGAGATACCAATCTTCCCACCTCTGTAAATGCAATGCAATTCTAATCAAAACATGAGCCAACTATTCTGTAAATGCTGACAAACTGGTTCTAAAATTTATATGGAAAGGCTAAATATCTAGAATGCACAACACAGTAACAAAGAACAAACTCAGAGGTCTCACTACCAGATTTCAAGACTTACTCTACAATTACTGTAATCAAAAGAGCATGGTATTGATGAGAGATTCAGCGTGTAGGCTGATGGAATAGAACAGATAGCCTAAAATTACACCACACAAATATAGGCAACATATCTTTCATTAAGGAGGAAAAGTAATCCAACTATGAAAGATAATCTTCTCGGGGGCACCTGGGTGGCTCAGTCATTACGTATACCTTTGGCTCAGATCATGATCCCTGGATCCTGGGATTGAACCCCACATCAGGCTCCCTGCTCAGCAGGAAGCCTGTTTGTCTCTCTCCCACTCCCCTGCTTGTGTCCCATCTCTCACTGTCTCTCTCCGTTAAATAAATAAAATATTTTTTAAAAAAGATAATATTTTCAGTAAGTTTTGCTGGAATAACTGGACAAATGTATACCAAAGGAAAGAGAGAAACAGAGAGAGAGCAGGAGGGAGAGAGAGAGAGAGAAAGGGAGAGAGAGAGAGAGAGACATAAAGGAAAAAAAGAAAAAGAAAAACTCTATTCACAGACTGTACATCTTCTACAAATAATACCTTAAAATAAATCATAGACCTAAAGGTAAAATGTATAACTAAATATTCCGGCAAAAAAAAACATAGAAAATCTAGGTTGCCTTGAGTTTGGCAATTAGCTTGAGGTACAATACAAAATCATGATTCATAAAAGCATAATTGGTAAGTTGAATTTTAGTAAATTAATGCCACCTGCTCTATGAAATAAGTTACTAAGAAAGTCAGTATATAATCAGTTGACTGGGAGAAAATATTTCTAAGACACATGATAAAGCAATTACGTACAAATTACAAAAATAAATTTCACAACTAATAGTAAGAAAAAATATCTAGGTAAAAATAAGGCAAGGATCTGTATAGATACCTTATCAAATATAGGTGTATAGATACATACATATATACATAGATGAGAAATAAGCGTTATGAAAAGATTCTCAACATTATTTGCCATTAGAGACTTACAAATGAAAACAATGATAAAGAAGGGCTGCCTGGGTCAGTTGAGCATCTGACTTTTGATTTCGGCTCAGGTCATGATCTCAGGGTCACGGGATAGAGCCCTATGTCAGTTCCTTTGGGTTCTTTGCTCAGCAGGAGTCTGCTTAGAACTCTCTTTCCCTCTTTCCCTCTCTCTCTCCCCCTCCCCCTTCCTCTCTCTCGAATAAATACATCTTTAAAAAAAAAAAATGATAAAGCGCCACCACACCAAATTACAGTGGTCAAAGAACAACAAGCTGATGATAGCAATTGCTGTAAAGGATGTGGAACAAAAGGAGCTCTCATTCATTGCTTATGGGAATAATAATGGTACAGCCTCCATTTTGACAGTTACCTATGAAGCTAAACATGGTTTTACAATATGAATGACTAATTGCACATCTAGGTATCCACCTAGCTAATTTCAAAACTTAAGTCCAGCAAAAGCCTGCATGCTAGTAAGGAGCAGCTTACTCCATGGCTCCCCCAAAATACTATGATACATTCATGTCATGGGCGATTATTCTGTTAAAACAAAACAAAACAAAACAAAACTACCATGTAGTGAAAAGACACTGGTAATCCAAAAAAGCACATTGCTAGGTAAAATAAGTCAATCTGATAAGGCTACATGCTATATGATTCAATTATATTTCATTCTAGAAAAGATGAAACTGTAGAGACAGTAAAAAGATTATTGTTTGCTGTGAGCTCTTGGGAAGAAGTGGGAGGTCTGAATACATGGAGCATAGAAGACTGTTTCAGGATGATTTAATTATTGTATAATACTGTAATTGTGGATATACAACACCTGATTTGTTAAAGCCTGTTAAAGCTTTAAAACACAGTTTTCCTTACTGTATGCAAAATTAAAAAAAAAAATCATGCAGGAAGTGGGTGATCCAAGGATGGAATGTAGAATGTGACAAAACAGTCTAATTGCATTACAAATATATACAACAACCTCATTTAATGTGGTGGGGGTGGTGGAAATTTTCTGACCTAAGTAACTTTGGAAATGAGTGGAGTCTGTGATACTAAATTCAAATGAAAGTATACATAAACACTGTGCATTAGTTGATAAAGCCCTCCTCCACCCCCAGAGGTGTGGGTTATCAATTCTGCTACTGCTATGTAGGATGATGGGAGCCAGGTTTCTCACTTTTGAGGTAGCAGTTTGCAGATAAGCATGGTTAGAATGATATATATGATAATGGTTGGGAGATATAGACCAGCATGAACTCATAGACTTATTCATATATATGCACATATTGCATGCTAAAATATATAGACATACGTGTGTGTGTGTGTGTATATAACATTGTTTCTAATATATATATATACTATATATTATATATGTATACAGATTAGTATACAGCTACATTTTTCTGCTTTCTCAGTTGAATGTGCCTTAGAAACAATGGCATTCCACCAGCCATGAGCATGCCTAACACACAGATACTAGTTTTGAATACTATTCTCCATAAAAGAATAAAAGGTTCATCAGAGAAATGTCTGCTTCTAGGATTGGGGAAAGAAATATTAAAGATGAGGCTGGAAACTGTATTTTAATGCTGTCAAGTAAGAGATGCTAAATATGCATGCACACGTGCACACACCCATGAGTGTATGTCAGAGGGACACTGGCCAAATAAAGGACCTCCCAACTGGCCAAAACTGGAACAATTTTAACAACTAAAGTATCACTGGATTATAATCCAAAATATAAAACAGGCATCTATGATTCTGTATGGGTGTATATAAATGGTTGAATAAATGGAGGATAAGAGACATTAGGGTTCACTCTTGGTGTTGTACATTCTGTGGTTTTAGGCAAAGTATAATGATATGTACCCATCGTTGTAGTGTCATACAGATTATTTTTACTACTCTAATAATCTTCTCTACCCCCCCCTCCGTCCATTCCTCCCACCAACCAGAACCATTGTCAAACACTGATCTTTTTACTATCTCCATAGTTTTCTTTTCCAGAATGGCATATAGTTGAGTCATACACTATATAGCCTTTAAAGACTGGCTTCTTTCACTTAGTGATATATATTTAAGTTTTCTCTATGTCTTTTCATTGCTTGACAGATCATTTCTCTTTAGCACTGAATAATAGTACATTGTCTAGATACCACAGTTTGCTTATCCATTCATCAGCTGAAGTACATGGTTGTTGGTAGTTGGTTGTTGGTTGGTTGTTTCCAAGTTTTTACAGTTAGGGTTGTTGGTTGTTTCCGATATTTGACAATTGTGAATAAAGCTGCTTACAGAGGTTTGCTGTGGACATTACCCTCAAATCTCAGAGGTTTCTGGGTGGACATAGGCTCTCAAATCCCTAACAAAGAGTGTGGTTGATCAATCTTATGGTAAGAGTATATTCAGTTCTATAAAAAATTACCAGATTTCTTCCTAATGTGACTCTGATGTTTTGAATTTCTACCAGCAATGAATAAGTGTTCCTATTCCTTCACATCCTTTCCAGCATTTGGAGATGTCAGTGTTTTGGATTTGGGCCGTTCTAATAGATGTGTACTGGTATGTCATTGAAATTTATTTCTTTGATGACTTACAATGCGCAGCATATTTTCATAAGTTTATTTGCCATCTGTATATCTTCTTTGATAAGTTTCTGTTAAAGCCTTTGACCAATTTCTTAATCAGGTTGTCTTCTTATTGTTGAGTTTTAAGAATTCTTTCATATATAGGATAGCTGTCCTTTATCAGATGTGTGTTCTACAAATATTTTCTCCCACTGTGTGGCTAGTCTTCTCTTTCTCTTGACATTGTCTTTAGCAGAGCAGATATTTTTAATTTTAATGAAGTCAGCTTATCAAATTTTTTAATGGATTGAGTTTCTGGTGTTGGATCTAAAAAGTCTTCCCATACCAAGGATATCTAGAATATCTCCAATGTTATGTTCTAGGTGTTTTATAATTTTGTTTTACATTTTGGTCTAAGATCCTACTTGAGGTAATTTTTGTGAAGGGAATAAGGTTTGTGTCCAGATTGATCTTTTTTTGAATGAGAATTTTGAGTTTTTCCAGCACCATTTATTGAAGACACTATATTTTCTCCATTGTATTGACTTTACTCCTTTGTCAAAAATTAATTGATTGTCTTTATGTGGGTTTATTTCTGAGCTCTTGATGCTGCTCCACTGACCTTTGTGTCTATTTTTTCACCAGTACTATGCTGTCTTGATTATTGCACCTGCAAAGTAAACCTTGAAGTTGGATAACATCAGTTTTCAGCTTTGATCTTCAATATTGTGTTGGCTATCTGGGCCTTTTGCCTCTCCATATAAACATTATAATCAGGCTGTTGATATCTACCAAATGACTTGCTGTGATATTGACTGGGAATGCATTGAATCTACAGATCACTTTGAGAATAACTGAAATCTTGTTAATATTGAGTCTTCCTATCCATGGAAATGAAATACCTCTCTATTTATTTAGTCCTTCTTTGATTTTATTCATGAAAATTTTGTAGTTTTTCTCATATTGGTCTTATGTGTATTTGGTTAGATTTATACCTAAGTATTTTATTTATTGGATGCTAATATAAATGGTGTTCTTTTGTTCATTTCGAAGTAATTTGTTTATTGTTGGTCTATAGGAGAACATGAACTTTATTATAATAACCTATATATCCTGAACCTTGCTATAATCAGTTGTTAATTTCAGGAGGTTTTTTGTTATTGTTATTAGTTTTTTAGAATATTTTACACAGACAGTCATGCCAGCTGTAAGCTAAGATTTTATTTCTCCCTTCCCAATCTGTATTTAATTTTGTTTTGTTGCTTTCTTGTTTTAGCTAAAATTTCCAGTATTTTGAAAGTAGTGTTGAAAGGGAACATACTTGCCTTGTATTTTATCTTAGGAAAGGAAAACCTCCAGTTTCTCACCATTAAGTATGATGTCAGATGTAGAATTTTTGTAGATATTTCTCATCAAGTGGAGGAGTATCCTTTATTTTTAGTTTACTGAGGGTGTTATTATGAATCAGTGTTGGATTGTTAAATGCTTTTTCTGCATCTCTTGATATAGCCATGTGAGTTTTTTCTTGTGGATATAATATAAATTGATTTTCAGATGTTAAACCAGTCTTGCATACCTGTGAAAAATCCCACTTGGTTGTGGTATATCGTTCTTTTTACACATTGTTTTTTCTTTTTCTTTTTCTTTTCTTTTATGTCTCTCTCTCTCTAATATTTTGTTAAAGATTTTTTTGTATCTATGTTTGGAAGAATGTTGTTTTATAGCTTTCTTACAATATCTCTTTGTCTGTTTTGGATATCAGGGTAATGCTGGCCTCATAAAATGAGTTATGAAGTATTCCCTCTTACTCTATTTTCTTGAAAAAGTTTGTAGAGAATTGGTATAATTTATTCCTTGAATGTTGGTGACTTCACCAGTTACCTGATCTAGGCTTAGTGCTTTCTGTTTTGGAAGGTTATTAATCATTGATTCAAGTTATTTTATAGGTATAGGCCTATTCAGAGCATCAATATCTTCTTGTGTGTTTTTGTGAGATGGTGTCTTCTAGGGATTGGTTCATTTCATTTAGATTATCAAATGTGTGGTCATAAAATTATTTATAGTATTTGTTTGTTATCTGTTTACTGTCCATGGGATCTGTAGTGATGTCCTCTTTCATTTCTTATATTAGTAATTTATTTCCTCTCTCTCTCTCTCTCTCTCTCTTTTTTTTTTTTTTTTTTTTTTTTTTTGGTTAGCAAGTCTAAAGGCTCATCTATTCAGTAACATTTAGGTTTAGGTTTAATTGATTTTCTCTATTGATTTCCTGTTCTTGATAGCACCGGTTTCTGCTCTATCTCATTTTTATGCTTCTTCTGATTACTTTGGATTTAATTTATTGTTCATTTTCTAGTTAAGATAGAAATTTAGGTGTTTGATTTTATTTTTCTCTTCTTTTGTAATTACTTATTCAGTGTGATAAATTTCCCTTTAAGTACTGCTTTTTACTGCATTCCACAAATTTTATAACTTGTACCTACATTTTCACTTAGTTCAAATTGTTTTTAACTTCTCTGAGTTTTCTTTTTTGAACCATGTTTTATTTAAAAACTCTGTTGTTTAATCTCCACACATTTAGGGATTTTCCTGTTTTCTTACTGTTATTATTTCCTAGTTTAATCCCACTGTATTTTAAGAGTAGATATTGTATGTTTCAATCCTATTAAGTTTGTTAAGGTATATTTTATCACCAGAAACTGACCTGTCTTGGTAAATGTTCCATGTGCACATGAAAAAAAAATGTGTTTTCTGCTATTGTTGGGTAAAGTCGTGTACAGATGTTAATTATATTCAGTTGATTCATGTTGGTCTTGAGCTCAACTATGTCCTGTCTGATTTTCTCCCTTCTGGATCTATCCATTTCTGATAGAGGGCTGTTGCTGTCTACAACTATATTAGTGGATTCATCTGTTTCTGTGTTATTCTGTTAGTTTTTGTCTCACTTTATTTGATGCACTGTTGTTAGGTTCATACATGTTAAAGATTCTAATAGTTCTTAGAAAATTGACCCATTACCATTGCATAATGTGCTTCTTTACCCTTATAAATGTCCTTGTTTTGAAGTCAGCTCTGTCTGAAATTGATATAGCTACTCCTGCTTTCTTTGATTGGTGTTAACATCATATATTTTTCCACTCCATTTACTTTAAGTGTATAAATGCCTTTATATTTGATATGGATTTACAGTTATACAAATATACAGATATACAGTTATACAGATATACAGATATACAGTTAGATTTTATTTTTTGATCCATTTTGACAATCCATTTTGTGTTTTCACTGGTGCATTTAAACTATTGACATTCAGAATGATAACTAATACAGTTAGATTCATATCAACCATACATTTCTTAGTTCTCTATTTTTTGCCCTTTTTCTTTGTTCCTATTTCTTTGTTCACTTTTTTTCTTCCTCTTGTAGTTTTTATTGAGTAATTTATATGAGTCCACTTTCTCTCCTTTATCATTATATCAGTTATACTTTTAAAAATATTTATTTTAGTGGTTGTTTTAGAATTTGCAATATACATTTACAGCTAAGCCAAGTCTGCTTTCAGATAACACTATATTACTTCCTGGGAAGTGTAAATGCTTTTATTTTATTTTGTTTTATTTTTTAGTGCCTTTTAATAACAATAATCCTACTTCTTTCCTCCCTACTACCCCTTGTATTGCTGCTATCATTAATTTCACTGTTATATAAGCATTTGTAAGAATAAATGTATACATGAATAAGGATACACACCCACACATATGTGCATATGTACACAAGCATGCATAATGTAATACACTATTGGCATTATTTTAAGGAAACTGTCATCTGTTAGATAAACTAAGAAGAGTGAGGAATCTTTTGTTTCTTTGTTAATGCTCGCTCTTTCCATAGATCCAAGTTACATATATTATTTTCTTTCTTTTTAAAGGCCTTTCTTTAAAGCATGTCTGCAAACCACAAATTTCCTCACTTTTGTTTGTTTGTGTCTTGTTTGTTTTGTTTTGTTTTGTTTTTTGTTTTTTTTGTTTTTTTATTTAAAAAGTATTTTTCCTTCACTTCTGAAGGATATTCTTAAGGGTACAAAATTCTAGGCTGGTGGGCATTTTTCTCTCAGTACTTTTTTTTTTTTTCTCAACACTTTAAATATTTTGTTCACTCTCTTCTTGCTCTAAGGGTTTGTGAGTAGAAGTTGAATTCTTATCTTTGTTCCTCTATAGGTAAGGTAATTTTTCCCTGTAGCTTCTTTCAGGACTTTTTCTTTATTTTTGATTTTTCATAGTTTGAAGATGTATGCCTTGGTGTACTTTGTTTGTTTGTTCATTTGTTTGGGGGTCTTGGAGGCATTTATTCTACTTGGTGTTCTTTGAATTTGGATCTGTGGTTTGGTGATCTGACATCAGTTTAGAAAAATTGTCAATATTATTGTTTCAGGTTTTTGTTTTTTGATTTTTTTCTATTACTTCTTTATTTCTTCTCTTTTTAGTATTCCCATTGCACCATTTGTAGTTGTCCCAATGTTCCTGGATATTCTGTTCTTTTTTTGTTTTTTAAACAATCAATTCTTTTTTTTTTTTTAAGATTTATTTATTTATTTGACAGAGATCACAAGCAGGCAGAGAGACAGGCACAGAGAGGGGGAAAGCAGGTTCTCTGTTGAGCAGAGAGCCCATTGTGGGGCTTGATCCCAGGATCCTGAGACTATGACCTGAGCTGAAGGCAGAGGCTTAACCCACTGAGCCATCCAGGTGCCCCTAAACAATCAATTCTCTTTGCTTTTCAGTTTTTGAATAATATATTGTTATGTCCTCTAGCTCAGAGATTCTTTCCTTAACTGTGTCCAGTCTGCTAATAATACCATTATGGGCATTCTTCATTTCTGTTACAGTGTTTTTTATTTCTAGCATTTCTTCTTGGTTCTTTCTTGGGATTTCTGTCTCTCTGCTTACGCTGCCAATCTGCTTTTGCATGCTGACTACTTTATCCATTAGAACCCTTAGCATGTTAATCATAACTGTTTTAAATTGCTGCTCTTTCCAACATCTCTGCCGTGTTTCATTCTAACACTTGCTTGGTTTCTTCAAACTGTGGGATTTTGTTTGCATTTGGTATTTCTTTCATTTTTTTCTTTTTTCTTGATAAACAGACATGATGTACTGGTTAAAAGGAACTATTGCAAATAAATCTTTAGTAATGTAGCACGGTGATATGGGAGGAGGGAAGTATTCTATAGTCCTATGATTAGATCTCAGAGTTTTAGTGAGTCTGTGCCTCTGGACTTTGAACTTCAGGAGTGCTTCTCTGTGTTTTGTTTTGTTTTGTTTTGTTTTGTTTTTATTTTTTCCATCTTCTCCTTATGTGAGACAGGATTGTTAGAGTGGCTTGGATCTGAGTTTTCCCTTCACTTATGTGGAAGGCTGGAACTGACTGGAGTTGGGTAGTTCCCTTTACCCCGGACAGTTAAGCTCTCATAATACCTCAGCAGGTTAGGTTCTGGTGAACTAGTTTCCACTGAGGGCAGGTCTTATTAAGAACATAGTTTTGTGATATATTTCCAAAATTCTTTCTTTTCCCTCTCTTATCAAAGCCCAGGGGATTTTTCTCTGATGTTGACTATGGGAACATGGTTGAGCTCCTGGAGGTAAATATCACAATATTTTGATGACCGACCCCCATATGACTACGTCCCATACATACACTGGAGTTTTAACTCTCAGACTTGTCCACACTGAGCCTCCAATAATTAATCAGTACAGTTCAGGTTTTCCTACCCAGCACCGGTGATCTTTGTTTCTGTTCACTAGTCTCTGCTGTGGTAAGCTGTGATTCCCTGCATCTGACCCATCTTGACAGCAGGGGTTTGACTTGTGTTCTTCCTCTCTTATGGATCTAAGAATTTTTTTTTTAATTTTTCAGTCTGTTCAGCTTTGTAATTGTTATTAGGACCAAGTGGTGATGTCTGAGTTTCTTACCTACAGGACCAAAAATTTTAAGTCTTGACTCTATTTTTAATAATTTTTTCCTCTTTAAATTTTAGCCTCACTTTACTGTTGTACATGAAAATATGTGCATAATCTGAGGAAGCATGGTTTGGAGGAATTGAAGAAAAGCTGAGGAATTTTCACCAATTTGGAGTTACATGTTTTCCAGAATTTCCGAGTGTAGGGTATGCTAATTAAATTGTCATACAAGAAATAATGGCTCCTATTTGTAAGGCAGAATTGGTATAATAGTTAAAAATGTTTACTTAAAAGAGATTTTTGTACTTGATATTTAAATTTGGTGGTAAAATTTGGCCGATAGTAAATCATGGGAATCTAGCCAAGTAATTTGTAAGTATCTAATTAATATTTAGGTTATGAATATATATTTCTTTTAAGGTATTTTGAATTATTCTATATGACTTAGTCTGTTCAATTTGCTGTAACAGAACAGCATAGACCAAGTGGCTTATAAACAATAGAAGTTTATTTCTTTCAAACTGAAGGCAAGTAAGTGCAAGGTCAAGATATTTCTGGTGAGATCTCAGTGTATCCTCACATAATAAAAGAGACAAGGGAACTCTGTGTCTTTTGTAAGTGCACCAATCTTATTCTTGGGGCTCCATCCTCATGACTTAATCATCTCCCAAAGGCCCCACCTCTTAATACCACACTAGGGATTAGTTGTCAACTTACGAATTTGGGGGAGAAAAAGAATTCAGTCCACTATGCTATTATTAGTAGTATTTTTAAAGATTTTATTTATTTATCTGAGAGAGGGAGAATGAGAGAGAGAGCATGAGAAGTGGAGGGTCAGAGGGAGAAGCAGACTCCCCGCTGAGCAGGGAGCCTGATGAAGGACTCAATCCCAGGACTGCAGGTCATAACCTTGGCCAAAGGTAGTTGCTTAACCAACTGAGCCACCCAGATGCCCCACTGCACTATTATTGATGCTACCTTTATTCCTGTGGGTTTAAAAAGAGAGTAGTTTAAAAAATTAAACTCTTGTTACCTTTAAAACATTAAAAACAATATGTTTTCCTTAAAGTCTATATTTTTGGCAAGTATGGGAATTTCAACTTGTAAAACTTTTTTTCTCAACCCAAGTTAAAGTGGTAGCAAGGGTAAAAACAAAACAAAACAAAAACCTCTGAGTCAGCCTTCTTTTGTGCAATATAAAACAGAGAACCTTGGGGTAAAAGATTATTGCCTACTGGAGGAGAACTATATTAAATACTATCTACTCAATTAAAGTTGATATTGAAACTGGCTCTGAAAAGTGAAAGTGGAATTGCCCTTTTAGGCTTTGACATTTTAAGGCATGAATCAAAATCAGCACCGAGCAAAAAGGTATATAAACCAGTGACAGATCTGATCCCCAGAAGTGCAAGGAGTGAATGGTGTTTAGTGATTTGATTATCAAAAGGGCTTTGAAAAGCAGGTAAAAAAATGAACCCAGGAGGGAAATTGGAAATGGGGTACATGAAGTAAAAGACTTGGTAAGAATTACATGAAGAAGATTGATTTTGTTATCAGAGCTATACTTAAGTATTTCAGATTTGAGTCAGCTACTGTATTCCATTGAGTAGCAATGGGTTTAGGGATATAATTACATGTTTTTCTAGTTTTGAAAACACATAGAAGTGATGCAGAAAGAGGAATTTTCCACCAAGAGCCACTAATTTCTAGCAATCTAACAACATAAAATTTTCCTTTGAGTCTTCATCTTTGACTAGCCTAATTGGGAGATCAAAATCACAGAAACTGCCAAAGTGCATTTCTCCCCAAATGGAAGCTGCCTTTCTTCACTACCAATGTTTAATTATCTCAGAATTTATTTTTCAAATAGCTTTAATTGTATGGATGGTATATATAAAGAAACTAACCATATAAGTGAGACTTAGCTTACCAAATGAACATATTATCATTAATAGAGTTAATAAATATAATTTTATTCAGATTGTATTTTTTTTATTTTTTCAGTCTTTTGAAGTAAGCAAAATTTAAAAATAAGTACAAGTGGTTACTGCAGTATATGTGTTCTATTTGAGTGATTTTATTCTTCTTGTGATTCATTTATGAACCTCTGAATTTTAATCAGATAGCTAAAAAGTTGCAAAATATATTGCACAATAATTGTAATAAACCTACTGACTTCTAATCTACACTACTAGTTTACAAGATACTTTAAAAAATAGTTTCTGGCCACCTGGATGGCTCAGTCAGTTGAACAGCCAACTCTTGATCTCAGCTCAGGTCTTGGTCTCAGGATCATGAGTTCAAGCCCTGCACTGGGCTCCACTCAGGGCTTGAACTAAAACAAAACAAAATTAAATTAAATAATAAAAATATCTTCATAAATTGTTGCTGTGCCATAAATTGAAAAAAGAAGGGAAGTGATTAATGAGTTAAAGACAAAGTCCCCACGAGGTTATTGTGAGAATTAAACAAACCAGTGTGTCCATTTATGTGTATAAACTCCTGAGAACATTGGCTAGTAGATAAAAAGTACACTCTAAATGTATGGTAATATTGTTATTATGTAATGTAATTATTATCCTTGTTTGTTTTACTATTGTTATTTTAACAAGGATGTTTGTGTACCATGCTTATAACATAATAAGCTTCATTCTTATTTATACGTTGGGTTTAATGCCTGGGCTTTCTTTATTGTGTTATACTTGCAGTATATTGCATAAAAGGTCCATAAAGAAAATGATTTTGATAATTTCTGAGAATTGGGGTGGCAGAAAGTTTACTAAGTATATTTATAAAAGACATATTTCTTACCTCAAACTAATACTTTCCCATTAAAATGTTATTTTCTCTCTCTCTCTCTCTCTCTTTTTTTTTAGAGACAGAGAGAGGGGGAGAGAGAGCAGGTATAAGCAGGAGGGGTAGGGGAAGAGAGAGAATTTTTTTTTTAAGGTTTATTTATTTATTAGAGAGAGAGCAGGGGGAGGGGCAGAGAGAGAGAGAGAATCCTCAGGCAGACTCCCCACTGAGTGTGGAGCCCCATGTAGGGCTCCATCCCAGGACCTTGCAATCTTGACTTGAGCCAAAATCAACAGTAGGCCGCTTAACCAACTGAGCCACCCAGGCACCCCTAAAATGTTATTTCCAGTAAGAACTTACGGATTAAACACCAATAGGGAGCTCATGATTCAGACAGAACAGGGTCTCCACGTCTGTTCCTGTAGGTTGTGTACTGCACAGTTCTAAAGCCCACCATTCATGTCACAGTGAATTTGTTTGACATTTATAAGAGACTTGCTCTTCATTTAAGTACAACTACATGAAGTGGTCTTGGTTAAAATTTTAATATTTATTTTTCCTCTGATGGTATGTAAACACACTACTAATTCTGCCTTATTAGTGTGTATGGATTAAAATGTTACCAACATTTTAGTAATTAATTAATTTAGGGCTATTTACTATAGTCATTGTGTCAAGAATTTTCCTATCCAGCCCTTGTAGTAACATTTTTTTAAAGATTTTATTTATTTATTTGACAGAGAGAGAGATCACAAGTAGGCAGAGAGGCAGGCAGAGAGAGGGGGGAAGCAGGCTCCCTGCTGCACAGAGAACCTGATGTGGGGCTGAATCCCAAGACCCTGAGATCAAGACCTGAGCTGAAGGCAGAGCCTTAACCCACTGAGCCACCCAGGCACCCCTGGGTTTTAATTATAATATATAAAATAAGAGTAAAAAACACCGTTAGACAAATGGCTTTAAAAACCCATAATCACACAAGGACAAATGAACTAGAAGGGTAACAACACAAATACAGTTGTAGTGGTTAATTTTAACAAAGATGAGGAAATTGAATAAACTATGTTGTCAGGATGAAGAGATGGGAGGATGTTAGTCCATGTTTCCTGGGAAGCCTTGGGAACTGTACTATCTTTTGTTGAGTTTATTTTTTCTCTATTGGTCTAAAAATTTATATCTTATTTGCTCTCCAGTTCCAATTTATCTTACATGTATAGAAAATGCATTTGAACATTTTTTAAATCAGTATAAAAAAGTGAAATTATTGAAATTTATCTTTCATAATGCCCCAGGAAAAAAATAGACCATCTCAACATAATATGTCCTCCTCTTAACACAACATTCAAGACTTTCTTATTTCTTTTTAACATTCTAAAGTTTAAGTTTCAAATTTCATTCCTGTTTATATTTATTGCCTATATTTTCTGTTAAAGAACTGAAGTTTTATTAAACTTCATGACTTGTAATCAATAAATATTTAGACAGAAATTTAAGCTTCCATTTTATTTTACCTAAATCATTTCACGAGAAATATTAAATTGAAAATTTCTCTATCTCTCCTTCTCTGTCTCTCTGCAAATACCTATGGGCTATTTAATTATTTCACATTACTGTTTCTTTACATCATGGACATGAGTAAGAGTAAGATTGCCTTTATTTTTTGAGAATCTATTCCTTCTTGCTCAAACACATACATGATATTTGCCTGTACATAGATATCTGAGGTCATACATCTTCCTTTGCTATTCTGATATCATTGATTCTTGGTTCAAAACATGTTTCCCTACAGAAATGAAATACCAAGATGATGATGATGATAATAGTTATTATTAACTATTTTTTCTTTTGTGCCATTGTCTGATTTTGAATACCTAATTATACTCATGAATATTCCATTCCTCATATTTTAATTAATATATTTTATTTTAGAGCATTTTCATTTTATTTTAAATATTTATTTACTTATTAGAGAGAGAACATGAGCGGGAGCAGGGGGAGAGGCAGAGGGAGAGGGAGAAGCAGACTCCCACAGGGAACCTGATACAGGGCTCCATTGCAGGACCCCAAGATCATGACCTAAGCCAAAGTAAGATGCTTAACTGACTGAGCCACCCAGGTGCTGCAATTTTAGAAGAAGAGCAATTTAGAGCAATATATTTTATTTTTACAGAAAAACTGAAGAACAAGTAGAAAGAGTTCCATATACTTTTCCACCCACCTCCCTCTGCCCACAGCTTCCTCTGTTACTAACCTCTTTCAATTGTAGGGGTATATTTCTTGTAATTGATGAACCAATACTTAAGTAGAAACTTAAACAACCACATATAGGATCTATGAAGTAAAAATTACGATATACTGATGAAAAGAGTAAAACCAATTTTAAAAAATAAGGAGATGTACTGTGTTTATAGATTGGAACACTCAACATAATAAAAATTATCTAAAGGTTTAGTGTAATTGTTATCAAACCCCAGAAACAATTTTTGCCTTTAGAGACAAGGTTATTCTACTCCAAAATTTGGGACCTGTCAGTGTTATCTTTTTCTAAAATTGATAGGGAAAGGTATAAGCTTAGAAAAGAAGGGTAAAGTAGAAAGACTCATTAAATATAATATTAATCATTATTTTATATCTAAGATAATCAAGGCAATATTGTATTGGCACAGATACAGACATATGGGTTAATAGAACAGAACAGATAATTCAAAAGTAGACCTACATGTATATGACTAACTGATTTTTGACAAAGATGAGAAACTTCAATGGAGGAAAGATTAAGGAAAAAAGTTCTTAAACCTGACAACCAATCCATATAAATAAAAGGAAAAATTGATAAATTGGGATTCATAAAAATGAAAATTATGTTCCATCAAAGTCACTATTATGAAAAGACAAGCTACAGACTAAGATAAAGTATAGGTCACATATATGAAAAAGGACCAGGACTTAGAATGTCTAAAGAACTCACAAAACAATAGTAAATAAATGGTCTAATTAGAAAATGGACAAATGGCATACACACTTCAGTGAAGAGGATCTACAGATGGTAAATAAGCACTTGAAAACATTTCAGTATCACTGCCAATTAGGAAAATGCAAATTAAAGCTGCAATGAGATATTACTACATACTTATCACAAAAGATAAAACTTAAAAATAGTGATAGCCTCATATTCTGATTCATTTCTTCAATCTGCAGGTGAATCTATAATTATATTAATAATATTTTCAATTTAAAAAGGCCATGTATAGAATATGAGTCCAATATGTTTCTTTTGTTCTAAGAAAGATAATTCAAATTTATCTATGCTTTTAAAGAAACATTGTTGCACCTAACTACTGATGAGAGTATGAAGATGAACTTTGATAATACCAGATCACTGATTTCATTTTCAATAAAGGTTAAAAATAAATATCTGAGTTTGCTCAGATTGAACTTGCTTTCAAATTGGTTCTTCCATTTCCATCAGTAGACCTCAGTGAGACCAGACTCTCTAAGTGTTATAAAAGTAAAACACAGGAATATTTTAGTTACGCTGTATTCCCTGTCTGTAGTGATATCAACAATGCAGTATAGATGAGGCAAATATGTAAGGAAGGAGCCAGGAAAATCATTAAATTTTAAAATTTGATTTATGGTATTTTTCAAAGTGTATGTATAGGCACTTCATATAGTAAATCACAGTTTGCATAAAATTACAAAAATAAAAGTAATCATCTGTAATATGGTTTATACATGTGAATTCTATACAAGCATGTGCAAATTAGAAATCTCTATAATTTCTTTTACTAATATTTATTAAAATATAATTTTATATTTGTTGGCTTTCAAAAGCTGCTCAGTAGAGTCTGAAATTAAGAAACACTATACAAGGGGCGCCTGGGTGGCTCAGCCGAAGCCTCTGCCTTCGGCTCAGGTCATGATCTCAGGGTCCTGGGATAGAGCCCTGCACTGAGCCCTGCACTGAGCCCTGCATTGAGCCCTGTATCTGGCTCTCTGCTTAGCAGGGAGCCTGCTTCCCCCTCTCTCTCAGCCTGCCTCTCTGCCTACTTGGCGATCCCTCTCTCTCTGTCAAATAAATAAATAAAAGCTTAAAAAAAAAAAAAGAAACACCATACAAGAATGATGAATAATCACCAAGATTCCATCAACAATTATGTTGGCACTAATTCCATTTTTTTGGCAAGCCTCTACGTTGTCTCCAATCACTCTCTTTCTGTCTTCCTCCACAGAACTTGCCTCCACCCTACCAAGCACACTTATGGAATGAAGCATGTTGTTATAGATGCATATGGAAAGAATGTTCTTGGAAAAAATGAGAAGAAAGGGTCAGGGGGATAGATTTTTCCTGCAGTGTTCAGAGAACAATAGTTCATGTTGCATTTGGATTTGTTAAACAAAGAACCAGTGACATTTGGCATGATCCTCAGGAATACATTCTAAATATAAATCCTGTACTTATTATACCTGTTTTTGGGTGTAGAGACATTGCCGTGATGTTGGTATCTGGTTAGAACTTGATTACCAATAAAATCTAGGGAGGAAGGTAGGAAAAATAGATCCTATTATGGAATCTTATACATATTTTTATACAATTTTATTATAGTTTATAGAACTGAAACCAGAATTTTTTTCCCATGTTTATGATGAAAAAAAAATTACCTATGTGTACTTTCTTCTGTTTGGTGCATATGCTTACTACTACACTTAGCAATCAATAAAAAATAAGTAAAGTCAGGACTTGGGATCTATTACCTTGACATTCTATGTATACGGACGGCCCTGATACATGTTCCAAAAGAAAATCACTCAATGTACTACTCACCTGTAGTACCTGTCTCATGATCTATCCATGCTACCAGCCCCTTAAACTCTAGGTTCAGAGGACTTTCTTTTGCTTTCTTAAAATCCCCCTTCATCTGATTCTAAGCTGTATATATTTTTTTCTTTGTTGAGTGCTCAACAATTATGCTCTTTACCTATAATCTGATTCCTTTGTTTTAAATACTTACGAACTTTCTGATTTTCTGGTTTCTTAAAAGTATCTTTCTTTGTTATCTATGTTTTGTTAAAATGTCATATATTTCTTTGTTTTTTATTATGATCTATTGGAAATGGAGAAATCATGTGTTATTTCATATTATCATCTTGAAAGTGAATATTGCTGTTTTATTTTCTCTTGAGTAGATGAGTTTATACAGTAACAATCATTATTATTATAATTGCTATTTATTCAGTGCTTATTAATGTCAAACATTGTAGTAAAAAACCCTGAATATTAAATATTTTAGTCCTCACAAGTCCTCAGGGAGCTAAAGTTATTTTCCCATTTTGTAGATGAGAAGCTAAAGCACAAAAATGATATGTTACTTTTCAAGTTACAGACCAGTAAGATGAACAACTAAGTTATAAAACTATACAGAATTACTTTAGAGTCCACATATTAACTACTGCAACCTAATGTTTCACTATATGCATTTTATATATGGCTTTTTATTTACCATATAAAATGTAATTGTCAGCCATTAATATCATTATGGCTGTTTAAAATCTTAATTTACAAAATATATTGTGAAAAATGACAATGGGAAAACATCATGCTAGCTTCATTGCGACTATAATTTTAACTGTCCTCTCTGCTTGTCATTGAGGTTCAGTAAATTTATATAGCGAGAATAATTGGCTCATTATGATGGAGAGAACTATGGTAAGGAAAGTCTTTTAATTATTTATAGTAAATTACTTTTGTATTGCCAGTTTTAAATTAGCAACTGTGTTTAATAACAGGAACATGTCTATGCCACAATCCAGATTCATACACACAGGGCAGGTTATTTTAGTAATACGAATGTCACAAATATTTTCTCTAACATCATTAAGTATCCAATTTCTTCATCTTCTATCCGATCTTTCCCATTATTTTGCTTTGCATCATCTTGTTTACCTGATCTCTCTCAGTATCGCCAGAAATTCTAAAGGTTATAATTACAGATTAAGCAATTGCTTTATATTTTTTAAAGATCTATTTATTTATTTATTTTGGAGAGAGAGAGCACCCATCGGGGTAGATTCTCTTGAGAGAATCTCAAGAAGGCTCCCTACTGAGTGTGGAACCCAAAGTGGGGCTCCATCTCAGGATGCTGAGATCATGACCTGACCCAACAGCAAGAGTCCCAACACTTAATCAACAGAGCCACCCAAGAACTGATATATTTTGGAAACATCAGTAGAATCAACTATAATCATTAGATTGAGAATGAGTATTTATCATTTTGTCTTTATTTGGTCATTCAGTTATTCAACAACATAAACACCAACGCAATGTATAAAACAAAGTACTAAAATCTGAGCCAAATGAGAATGAATATGATGCAGTATCCATAGTAACATAATCCAGTGGAGGAGAAAACCTTATAAACAAGTAACTATGATACCAGGTAAAGTGAAAAATATAACTTAGGCTATTGTGGACTATGTGTGATAGGACAGAGATGAAACATATATTCATCCAACTGCAGAAAATATGAAACACCAACAAACTGTCAAAATCCTATGGAAGGACCTCTCCTATTTCACAAGGCAAGGGGTTATCTCTGAAAGTAAAACCAAAATATAAAATGGACATGACTATCAAAGTGTGTCATGCCAATATCAGTTGAAAGAATAGATAAGAATGTGTACACTCAAAATAGTTAATATTTCTATACAGATTTTTAGAAGATTTAAATATTCTGCAGAAGCTTGGCATTTGTTAGCCAAACCTGGAGAACTGCACTAGCTTTGACAGGGAGGAAGTTAGGGTCTGGTATGTTGTATTTCTCAGAGAAACTTGCAGTTCAATTATACACAGCGGACAGTCGATACAACCCTTTTGAATTGAGGAATATTCCAACTGGAAATAGAAATGAGGGGGGGAAAGATACTTTTTTGAGATTTTGGCATATTCACTTGTGTGCAAAAAAAAAAAAAAATCTTTCAGTCTGGCTTCACTGGTTTAGCACGCATGATGGGACAGGTGCAGCTCTCGGGGCTTTCGATCTACTAACTCGTCTATGCTCAAAACCACACTCTGAGGGCAGTAAAGGAAATGTGAGCATGGAAAGGTTAAATATGTGCCTTGGAGCATTACTAGGAAATTACAGAACTTGTTTACAAATCCAAGAAACCTGGCTGTAGAATCTGTGCTGTTGAATACTATGCTATGCTGCCTCACTAAAATCAATCAATCAATAAAAATAAAAACAAATATGCAAATGAAAACAGTTCCTGATTGTCAGCTATATTGCTTCTAATATTTAAAAAATATTTTTGTACTTTGTGTATTAATTTGAACAGTACAAACTGCCATGATTATCGTGTCTACCAGATGAAGTTAGAGTACACAGATGAACTCGAAGTAGAGCTAGATTTATACTAGGACAAGTTTAGATTGCTTATAAATTTTTATTTATAATGATAAGATTTCCTAAATGCACAAAATTTAAGAGTATCTACAAAAGTAAAGATATATATAATTCAATACATATTAATGATAAATATATATGATTTGATTACTTCTGCATAATAAATGACAAAATAAATCCTGATGTTTGTTACATTAAACTTCCAATTTGTTCTATACTCATGTACATACCTAAACATATAAGCACATATATGTTCAGTAAAATAGAACCATTACATATTTGTTTTAAAGTTTATGTTTAGAGTTTTATAGCTTTGTGTTTTACTTCTACATCAAGTGTTACATTATTACCACTTTTTTTGTCTTACCATGATTGCCATTCTCTATTTCCCTTCCTTCCTCCCTTTTTTCCTTCCTCCCTTCCCCTTACCCCCTTCCTCCCTCCTTTCTTTCTTTCTCCTTCCTTCCTTCATTCCTTCCTTCCTTTCTTTTTATCCTTTCTTTCTTTCTTTTCTCTTTCTTCTTTCTCTTTCTCTCTTTTACTCTCTCTCCCTCTTTTCCTTCCTTCCTTCCTTTCTTCTTTCCTTCCATACAAAGCTACTTGGGATGCCTATGCCTACACAGTTTTATGCACATGTAAGTTGGCTGTACAGATACCTATGTGAACCAAACAAAAGATGAACAAAAAGCAAACCCCAAAACTAAAGTTCTCTGCCCATATAAGACTTTAAATTTTATGATAATAAAGAAATAAACACATTAAGACAGCAGATAGTTGTAGATTTGTGTAAGAATAAAAAAGGAAGTTAATGGGATAATAAGATAACATTGATTTATAGTCTAACCCACTTAAAGATTGATTTAAGTATTGGTAATAAATAGAGAAACTTATCTGACATTTACTTAAGCTAATGAGATTGGTTTATCACCTTCTTCTTAATGCATGAGTTGATTTGGTTATGTGCTATAACTGAGTTACTATAAAAGTAAACTCAGTTGTGTAAAAACAATATTTTATAAATATATAAGAAAACATCTGATTAAATCACTTCAATATTTATTTTCTTTTCTCTAACTGTAAGGTCATCAACACGCCTTATAGCCCTACACATTTTCAAATGCGCCAACAGATACATTATTGAAGAGCTAGCAAATACATGATTTCCATTAATCTTCATAATACTAATGGACTCAAGTACACTATCCCATTAAATTATAAAAATCTGAGTCTCAAAAAGTCACTGACTTGTCCAAATCATATGGCTAATCACATAGAGTAAATCATCTCTGTTTCTTTCTCTACTGTGGATTCACCTAGCTGGGGGAAAATGCCTTCAAGAGCATCAGATCAACTTATATGCTAGTTCTTCCCATTTGGATCACCAGTGATCCACTCTTCCTCTGTCAAAGCAGACTGTGTTCTTGTAGCACAGTGTACCCGGGAAACTTTTATTAAACAGACAAATGCAGCAGTACTCATTCTAAAATAATGTGAACAGAAGTTCATTCAGATATCTACCACTACTTCAAACAGCATTCCAATCCAACCTCTGAATCCCCAGGATGCATTTATAGCCTAGGTTCTATTATTACACCCACTTTTCAGATGAAATTCTGAGGCTTAAAATTAAGTACCTTGCTTGTTAACTTACAGTTTATTGCAGAGTCAGAATTCAAACCCTGGTTACCTCACCTCAAGGCCTGAGCTCCTTCTATCTCACCCTATAGCATGGCTTTTCTTAGCCACTAAGTTGCATAAATTTGGTTAAATCATTTAACCTCTTTGTGATTATGATCTCCTTTTGTTAAATGAGCATATTTTTCACTAACCAGCTTGGAAAAAGTAAAAGGGAGCCATAAAGTCCAGAATGTGCAAATAATAAGCAAGACACAAAAATAAATTTAAATATAAACTCAATCACTGTAGTGGTAAAAAAACACATTATTATTAAAATGAAAATACATTTAGCAGTTCAAAATCTTTTCCAGCAAAGGCTGAATGACTCTTGGAGATGACAGTCAGTCTTTGCAGCATTGCCAAAAAGTGATAGGCAGTTGACCTTGAAGTCATTGAATGACTTGAATATTAAGTTTTTCTCTGTTCTCTTCTTAACTTCGCTGTCAGCACTTCAGCTTAACTTAGTTTCTGTTTCATTAATTGGTTTAGCATAGTTAAAAGAGCCTGTGTATTTATACCTAAATCTTGATAAATATGTCATGTAACTTTCAAGGGCATAAAAGATATTGAACTCATATACTCATGGTAGTGAATCTTTATTTCTTAAATTTCCTAATTGAGTTCTTCCTACTAATATTTATATAAAATGTTTCACAGGGTTACTAAAATTTATATTTTGCAGGCTTTCAAACCCAATTTAGGGATGAGAAAATTAGTTCTCAGTGTACTTAAGTGACTAATTCAAAGTGGTATATTTGAAGCAAAATTAATTCAGAGCGTTGAATCCATATGCATCTCTTCTTTAAGATTTTGCTTTTAAGTTTTGACTGATATATATGTGGAGATTTTTAGTTCATCTTTAAGATCATAGTGTTTTATTTTCTCAAGATCTGTCTTAACTAGCTGATTTTGAGAAAAATCTCCTAGTACAATTACTTTTAATGACTTCAAGAATGCAGCAGTCATAAACATGATATCGATATCCTTTAAGTATTTTCTCCCTCCATTTTAGGCTGTAGCGCATCACTTCTCATGCTGGAAGAAAACAGAAGGAACACACTTCACTTGGTCACATAACCACAACAGCACCTGTCACTTTTCCCATTCTAAAGGTGCTGTCAGGGAAGACATTGGCAGGGTGTTAGAACATAGCATCTTATGTCAAGGACTTTATCATTCAGGAAGAAACATGATAGATCTTTTTGGCACCTTTATAACAGCCGGGTTATTTTTGACAACACAATTGAAAAGTGAGTTTCCACCATTAAACTGTAATATGAAAGGTGTCACAAAGTCTGTGATCTCTAACAATACAGAGTATCAAGTTGTAAACAGTAGCTTTTGTAGAAAAACATAGAGTGTGAGCAAGTGCTGTAGTCGCTCTTTGGAAAGATTCTAAAAGGATTACAACTAGCGAAGTGGGATTATCTTCGCCCTACAGTGTTTGCACCATAGGGAATAAAAAGTTGAAAGTTGTTTCTTTGGATTCTACCTTGCCACAAAGCTCTGACACAGATATGCATCCCAAGCCTCGAGTCGCAACCAGCAGACTTCCAATACCCTCAACTCCTCTTCACACCTCCTGTCAGCCTCACCCAGCCTGCAAGACAGCACCTTCCCATGCAGATACTGTGCTTCAGGGCCCCAGACCACTGGCCAGCAAGAGCAGTAGAGTCCGGAACTCTCCCTGTATGCCCACTCACTCACCTTGGCTAACCTGCACCTGGACCTGCCCACAGCTGTGGACCTAGGAAACCCAGAAGGTTACACTCAGAGGGCCACACTACTTCTCCAGTGAAGTCTGAGTCCAAGCACTGGGAAGGAATTCTGTTTCAGAGTATATTCTGTCTTTGGGTACCCCTCCTCGCCACTAGAGCAGCCATTCATGTTCTTCTGACACAGGTATCCTTCCTTCCCTGTTACACGTAAGAATTCGTACCAACCTACCTCTGTCCAATGTACAGCTAAGTTTCCGTTTCTTATTTGAACATTGATGAATGTGGTCAATAAATAGTAATTGCTAATATTTATAGAGGGTTTTTTTATGTTCAAGAATATATATAAATACATATCAAAAATATAAATACCCATATATTTAACCAAAAAGGAAACAGTATCAGAGAGTGTAAGTGTCTCATCAAAGTAATAGAGTTGAGATTCCAATGTGGACGGAAACTGAGAGCCCATGCTCACAATCTTACATACAACACTTCCAAGAAATGTTTTGAAATTGATCTTTCCAAAGGCATTTCTCTGAATGTTTCTTTGTTTTTTCTATAGCCATATTTGTTATTTGGCATCAAACAGCTTCCTTAATTTTTCTTCAGTTTATAAAATACAGCTATAACAACTTTCAGTTGATTATTTGCCTGATCATTTTTAGCCCATCACTTGAAATTTATTCTTCTCTTAAGCATATGTTTTATATGTGACTTTTTCAAATAGTACATCTCTTACAATTTACATCTATTTAATTGGAAACATAGTTCATTTATAATTAAAGTAGCTAATTAATTTTACCTTATCTCTGCAATAGCCATATGCCCTTTTTATATCCTACTTTTTGATGTTTCAGTTTTCCCTTCCTTTCCTCCATTTTGTTAAAATGATAGGGGGTTTTGGGTTTTTGTTTTGTTTTTTTAAGATTTTATTTATTTACTTAAGAGAGAGAGAATGAGAGGATAGAGGGTCAGAAGGAGAAGCAAACTCCCTACTGAGCAGGGAGCCCAATGCAGAACTGGATCCCGGGACTCCAGAATCATGACGTGGAGTCCAGTCATGAGCGAAGGCAGTCGCTTAACCAACTGAGCCACCCAGACGCCTCTTGGTTTTTGTTTTTGTTTTGTTTTTCTATCCCCTTTTTATGTCTGCTAATGATTTGGAAATATGCATTGGCTAGCAGGAACTGATATCGTATGGTTAATAAAATTAAAGAGAAGTAATGTCAGAGTTTGTTTGATCAAGTGCTACCAAAATTCAGCACAAGTAAGTATAGACATGTGCTTTCATTAGGACATTTCTGAATCACAGATCCGTGCAGTTCATACAAAATCTGCATTCTTTCTTTTTAAGATTTTATTTGACAGAAAGAGAGAGATCACAAGTAGACAGAGAGGCAGGCAGAGAGAAACAGAGGGAAGCAGGCTCCCTGCCTAGTAGAGAGCCTGATGTGGGACTCAATCCCAGGTCCCCGAGATCATGACCTGTTCCAAAGGCAGAAGCTTAACCCACTGAGCCACCCAGGCACCCCTAAAATCTGCATTCTTAAAGAATGCATCACTGCACTAAAAGTTTAACAATTTAGCCATGTCATACTAATCATGAAAAAGTAATTACCATTACTATTTCTGACACTTATATATAGAATGATTTTTAAAAAGTAAAATGTAGGGATGCCCGGGTGGCTCAGTTGATTAAGCATCTGCTTTCGGCTCAGGTCATGATCCCAGGGTCCTGGGACCAAGGCCACATTGGGTTCCTTGCCCAGTGGGGAGTCTGCTTCTCTCCTTCTGCTGCTCCCCTTGCTTGTGCTCTCTCACACTCTCTCTGTCAAATAAATAAATAAAATCTTTTTAAAAAAGTGAAGTGTATACATGGCCAATTTATTTTTCCATGTTGTAGAATTTCTCCACAGCATTGTGGCACAACTGTTTATCTACATGTAAAACATGCACTCTGGTGCTGAGTCCTGACAAAGAATCGAGTTCCGTACTAGAGAGAAATAGGAAAACTGTTGGAAAGTTTTAAGGAATAAAACACAAAACTTATGCTTTACCTCATTTGGTCAAATATTTGCTAAATGACCAAAATTGTCCTGAATTTCTAAGAAGGAAAAACAGCATACATCACAACTTATTGTTATTATTAAGCACAGGAATTTACCTGACATACAAAAGAACTAATACCAAAATGCCCAGGGAGTTAACTGTGAGCTGTGGTGTCATCTACTTAAAGTTTCTTCCCTTCAAATGGGCAGTGGCATCACACTGTTTCTGACACCCCTGAAATATTCTGTCAATTCTCAGCTCCTAACCATCCCATCACTTTTACTTAGATTAATGAGAAAAGCTCACTTGAAAGAAAATGAGCTCAGCTTAGAATTTTGATCTGACAAGAGCTTTCTAAGCAGTGGATTTTGGATTAGCTGATTTACGGTTTTTAATTTTCAGCTACATTACCTACAAAAGATATAATTTCAACTGAAAAATTTTAAATGATGCTAGAATATGACTGTGTATATGTTCATTACTGAATCTGCGTAATTTTGATTCTTCTAAAACATTCTTCAAGAAATACCAAATTGACACTATCCTGATCATTTGTGAATTTTACCTTTTTTGTGGGCAGTGGGGGGAAGTATTTTTCTACCATTGATTCATCCCTGTAATGGAAATCTATTTGTAGGTTAGTGGGAAGAATTATGTTACTAAAAATGTAGAATTGTTTCCATAACTGATTCAAGAAGAAGTAGTCCCCAGCCTTCCCTTTGGCACAGAGGTAATATTAGATTTCGGAGTACTTCTAACACTGAGTTGAAAATCCTAGCACAGTCTGCCACTTTGTAAATTTACCTATAACCTATATTTCATTTCTTATTTCTATGGCTAGTCACATGGTGGATTTGATATTTACAACTCACTTCTCCACAACCATGCCATGCTCTACTTGTCCTCACCCAGCCTTTTATCATCTGGCACAAAATAAAGCTCTCAGGAGGTCTTGTAGGGCTGCCTCTACAGGGAGAGTAGCAGCAGCTGAATTCTGCACATAGCTTTTATTTTGTTTTTTATCTGCAAAGCAAGGACAGATGTTTCAAAGCATGGGACATATACAAAGAAATGACAATTACCTTGAGGCCATAAAGCAAGCCTACACACTCCCCTATTTGGAACACACAGGGAGCCAATCATGGGATAAGGAAAGAAGGGGATGTCTGAGCTAGCAACTGCTGGAGGCAGGAAGGGGAGTTGAGGGTCACTTTCTCTCATAGCTCCCTGCCCCAGGAGATGATGGGAGCCTCTTTCTACCTGGCCATTGTATTCAAGCCCAAGAACAGGAATGCTGATGACGTTTTAGCTGCTTCCACATCACTTCTTAGGGTTTACAATACATTTTCTAACAATAACTCCACAACCTTTCAACTTGTTTTGGCTATTTACCTGGATATATGATCATTATTTTATTCAAGAAAAATCTGTGCAATTAGTGTGCCCCATCCCTATCAAGTTGTTATAGATTAATATTAGCTTCTGTCACATGATGTGGGAATACTCAGAGGCAGTCAGATAATTTTCTGATTTTAGATATACTCCCTTTGCCCTCACTCTATATTAGGACTCTGTTTTTTCTAGATAAACTGGATATTCAACAAATTCAGTAAGACTTTCTTATACCTAGTCCTTTGCTGGCACCGTGAGCCCAGAGTTACATAATGACTATCTCAACTTCCAACTCGGTGGAAGGTCGTTATATCCCTTACTGGCTTTTCTTGCACACTGAGACATCTAAGCCAGAAAAACCAAAGTGGCTGGAATGGAAAACCAAAATCGTGTAAGCGCATGAGGAGAATTGGTAAGAAAAATCACTCCCGAGTGCTTAGCTCCTAGACACATGCAATCTAGCGGTATACTGATCTTCTGTTCTGAGTATATATTGCAACATACAGGGAAGCTCCTCGGTCCCACAAGGTGTTGTTACACAGCTAGTGCATTAATTGAATTTCGGATAAGCCATCTTGCCTTCTATCAGGATAGATACTTCAGGATGATAGACTACATAAGATCAGCAAATCCCATTGGTATAAGGTCATCCATTCCTCACGTTGTTTGCTGTGAAAGTAGTTCCTAGTTGGAAGCAGTGTTGTGTGGAATATCATAAAAGTGACTAATATATTTTACATGTTCACAGGTGGTGCTGGCAGAAACAAATTAATATAAAGTGTGAGCTCCTGTTCCAGTGAAGAAGAAAATCACTGCTCCCGCCTGGAGGGATTATAGTTAGTTAACATGCCACCAGGTGCTTGGCTATTCCTCTAGGAATACTGCCATTTGGAAAACACAGCATTTGTTACCCCTGTTGTCAAGTGGGGAGCCCAGCAGGCGGCAAGACACCATCAGCGTCCGCGCTGTTATATTCATTTTCTTGAGCCTGTACATAACTACCAACCGGCGGCCGGAACTTCCTCCTTCACTATCCCGTGGAACCTCCGCAGGGAGTGCGCAAAGCTGGCAAGGTTCATAAAGGAAACAGATCTGCCTCTTTCGATTGTTGACATCCTTTGTGGGCCTTCTCGTGGCACTCAAATTTATGCACGTCTTGCGGTCATTGTCTTGAGATATACTGCGTGTCTTTATGACTTGAGATTCATAATTTCTGGGTATCTTTCCAGACAACCTCTTTTACGCCTTACCTCAGGCTCTTTTCATTTGAGGGATTTTAGTCCTTAATGGCTCTTCATCGAAATTTTTAAATAATTATATTAAGTTCCTCAGAAAAACTCATTTTCATCTATTTTTTATGAACTGTAATAGCAAACCTTTCATGTTAGTTATTTGTATTATCTTCAGATTCTGACTTATTACAACTGTAGAGTAATCCAGTTTCCTTAGCTGAGTTCCTACAGGATCCCTTCTGATTTCCCTACAGTCCATTTACCTTTGTCGTAACTTCTTTTTAAGGAAGCCCTCCTCAAATTTCACAAATTTGTATGTGTGATTTATTTCCTATTGGGTCTATGACAAACACATGAAATTAACATATACAGGTTTTCCCTTTGGTAGGGTTATTCATTTCATTTATTTATTTTTTTTAAAGATTTATTTATTTGAGAGGGAGACAGAGAGTGAGCCCATAAGCGGGGGGTGGGGCAGAGGAAGAGGGAGAGAGAGAATCTCAGGCAGACTCCCCATTGAGCCAGAACCTACATGGAGCTCCATCTTGCCACCCTGAGACCATGACCCAAGCCCAAATCAATAGTGGGATGCTTTACTGACTGTGCCCCTCCATTTTTTTTTTTTTTAAATATTAACCCTTGTGTCCTAAGCATATCTATACTTGTGAATATAATGGCCATGAAAATATTCTTTTTAGTACTATAATGCCCCAATTTTACTGTTAAAATTAGGCCAGATTCATAGAATGAAATATTTCTTCTTTACTGCCAAAAATAGTGGAAAATAGAAAAGACTACATACTTTAAATTTCATAAAACTTCTCTGTAAAATTATCTGGGTTTTTTAAATTGGAGATATAAGATATTTAATCACTGCTTTCATTTCTTTGATAGTTATAATACTATTGAATTTTTAATTTTTTTTGGAGTCAGTTGTCTTGGATGTGTGTATATATTTGTATATATATGCTGTATATATTCTTAACAATTTGTGTAGCAATTTGTGTAGCAATTTATAAAGTATTGCTCTACTATTTTATTCTCTATTTTTCTGAATTTATGTTCTCATTTTCACTTGGATGTTGTTTATGTCTTCTTTCTTCCCTTGAAGCTTTATCAACCTTTCTAAATGATGTTAATATTTTGTAAGAACTAATGTTTGGTTTTCCTGATAATCTCTATTGATATATATTTTTAAAATCTCATTAACTTCTGCTCTCAGATTAATGATCTTTTCCTAGTTTGTATGGGATTTCCCTATTGCATCTTTTCTAATGTGAAAAAAAGGATCGCTTATTTACTTGTGAGCATTTATTCTCTTCAATATACTAATTTAAGGTTAGAAGTTGCTCTTGAAATAATAATTTTGCTATATCCCATACACTTAATAGGCAATATTTCTGGAGCTTTTCCTTATTTCAAGTTATACATTAATGTAAGTTTGCTCTGGTTTATAAAAATAATGTAAGTTTCTCTTGATTATATAAGATCATGATTTTCTTATATTTGAATTGCCTGGTCTTAAGAGATTAATTTGTACAAAGTAATAGTTTAATCTTTTTTTATCCCCATTCCTAATATATCCTGCATACTTCCTAAAAAATGAAATTAATAAGATGCAAATCTACTTAGAACTTTACAGTGGCTTGTAGGATTGAGTACAAGCTTTATGCTTGTCAAATACAGCTCTTCAGATAAGACTCAACTTCATTCCCTACCCTGTCGTGCTACTACCTCACTATTTTCTTGGATTTCATACTTGAGTGCTGCTTAACTACTTGATTCCCTTGTAGTTTATTCACATTTGCTGTCTCTATTGGTGATTACTAGATTACTAGAGCAGAGGGTATTGAGAAGAGAGACACACTAAAGTCAAAAGTTGGTCTGTAATAGATAGATAGATGATAGATTGATATATAGGTCAACAATGTATCATCTACCTGTCTATATTATTGATATATAGATACAGCAATTTGATCTTGAACAAATAAAGAAAACCAAGGCAGGCAAGTGTACCTGCACCTGGCATCTGCATTTCTCCCTATTTGGGCAAAAGGCTGAATTAATGGATAGGCCTGTAAACAGAAGTAGAGAGTAATGTTCTGCCTTCTAAATTCTGATAGTCTGCAACTTTGAGATATCATAGAAATAGTTAATCTCTTAGATAAAGCTGGGTACCACAAGGTGTAGAAACAGCCCAGATTGCCTATCCAGAATTTCTCCTTTTAGCTTTACAGGGGAAAATTACATTAACACTAGTTAACCAAAGATTTTTCAGTCTCAGATATCCAAGAGACATTCATCTCTGGATTGTAGTAAATCCTGCAAGCAGGAATCAAGAGTTATTTCTACCTAGAATACTTTTATTTTCTAAATTCCAAATATATTTAAGATCTGCAGAGAAGATTATACCACTACCAAAATTAGCACAAATCTTGTCTCTATTGGGAAGACTTTCCTAATTTTTTACAGCACCCCTAACCCCATACCATCACCCCATCAATTATCTGCTTCAAGAAAAAAACTGAGCACTAAAAACTTGGTGTTTTCTCCATAATGTGTAACATTTGTTACTGGGCTTCTCTATATAACATAAGACAGAAGACTCAACTAGATATCTAGATACTCAACTTCGAATTTTCATGGGTTAATAAATTTTTAGTGAAAAGCAGTATAGTTATTACAGTGTCCCTTGCTTTTTAAAATGTGAGTACCTTGAGGGTAGGAGTTTAGCCATTATTTCCCAGAGCCCACATTGCTTACACCATCTCAATATAATTTTTTGACTTGAATGGAAACTGTGTGTACCAATATATTGAAAACAGTTTAGAATTCTGTTGTCTCATTTTCTGCTTATTTCCAAGTTGAGGTGTAGGTACTGGCATCTCGCCTAGTGTCAGACCCTAAGTAGGTACTCAATTATAAGAATCATAATTTAAGAACCAAAATCATCTCATCAAAATGTACTTCAGTGTGTACTTTCTGAGGTCCCAAAATAAACTGCGCATATATGTGTATACATATACACCTGTGCAGAGGGAGAGGGCAAGAGAAACCTAAAAGAGATTGAGCACCAGCACATCGTGGGGGTCAATCTCATGACCCCCAGGATCACCAAGAGTTGGTCACTCAACCTACTGTGCCACCCAGGCGCCCTGAAAATTTTAATTTAATTATGATTTCAAAAAGTAAGATGTGAGCAAGTTCAAAATAAAAAATAAAGCAAATGAATATTATTTGAGATATAGATTTTATTTGAAATGTGCAAAATTTATTTAAAATAACTATAGAGGTTGAGAAATACACCAACAAAATAAATATCAAGAGAAAGAAATCACTTATCAATGTGTGGAACTGTATGCTGATACATTATGGAGGAAATTTTAGGAGACAAAGAATTATATATTTATTGTATTCAAATAAATAAATTACTGTTTAGCAATGAGCATGTATAGAGTATAGTTTGTATTTCCTCCCTGGCCCTCCTTTCTTCTAGTTCCATAAACTCTTCCTGAGTGAATTAATCAAACTCCAAAATCTTGATTATGATCTAAGAAATCATGAGCCCTTTGCCTTTATTTTCAGCCTACCCCTTTCTCAACATCCAGACACATGAATTCAACTCCATAATATTTCTTCCTAGATGAAACCCAGTCACCTTTAACTAATACATATAAAGCTAGTTGTACCACCATGCGCTAAGTTACATGTATCAGAGGAGACTTTTAAAAGATTCTTCACTTGGGCACCTGAGTTGGTTCAAGCAACTGCCTTCGGCTCAGATCATGATCCTGGAGTCTCAGGATCGAGTCCTGCATCAGGCTCCCTGTTCAGCAGGGAGTCTGCTTCTCCCTCTGACCCTCCCCCTTCTCATGCTCTTGCTCAAATAAATAAATAAAATCTTCACTTATTACAAATATTTTTACAATTTGTAGTAAACTTTACTTCATACATATCTATCCCCTTCTTTTGACACAAAGTCCATGTGATCATTTGGCTTACCAATCATCTCTGGTATACATGTGGTCTAGTGGCAGATTCCTAGTTTATTTTAAATCTCAACTCTTACTTTACCACTTTCTACCAAGCAGCTACTCGGAATTTTCTCATTAAAATTATCTTCTGATTTCCTTACTTCAGATGCTTAATATGTAGCAAATGTATGAAACATTCTACAGCTGTGAGAGGCATACATAATTTTTCTTCCTCAAATAACGGTCTTCAAACAAGCCACTACAAATTTCTGTCTCTCATGTCTCATGTATAGAATCTACTGCATGCATAGTCTATAAAATTTCAATAGTTTTAAGCACTAAAAATAATAGCTCAATCAACTCTAGCTTACTATTTCAATAACCCTCAAACCGTTCTCCAGCTGAGGTTTAATCTGTAACTTGAAAGCTTTGGCACTGAGGATTACAAAACACGGATTCCTCTCTCACTCCTCCCGCATTCTCCATTCAGCCGCTGCTAACTGGAGTAGGAGGAGCTGGATATTGCAGAAAAAGCAAAAGCTTTTTAATTTCATTGGAACTCCTGTGGTCATATCTTGGCTGTACATGGACTTAATTTGGCAGGTTTCCAGGTGTTGGATCTCGTGTGGGACATATAACTCTGTTATCTGAATAATTTATAGGCCCTTGATAAGAATGTGCATTCTCTGTTATAAGGTATAGAGCTTTATATACAATAAATCACTAAGATCAATCTTATTATGTTTTTAGATCTTCTGGTTATCATTGCCCACTTGATCTGTCTTGTACTGAGAATGCTGTATTAAAATGCCTTGTTACTGATCAGTTTCTTTATATGCCTTTTTGCATTCTCTGTGGCTTTTATTCCTAAAGGTGGTTGCTCTGTTAATTAGTATATGAACTTTGAAGGGTATTATTTTTATTTTTGTGGATTCTGGCTTTCCACTTTAAAATTCTTCATCATGCTTAATAGTTTGGGGCTTAAATTTTACTTTTGCTGGTGTCAGGACCTCTCTTCCCTTTTTGTTTCCATATGCCTGGTGGAATTTGTTTATCCTTTTACTCTTTAATCAGTTTGTTGTATATTTGGTTTTGTAAGTCACCTAGGAAACTTTGTCTTTTAATAGATAAGTTAAGCCCTTTAACATTTATTCTTATGATTTGGATGTTTGTTTTTACCCTTGTCATATTAGTACATGACTATAATATTTATTATGCTATATAACATATTATCATGTTATAAAATATATAGGGTCTATAAAATCCTATAGGATAATTATATTATTTTATAATTATGTGTATTGTGTGATGATTTCCATGATTCATTTGTGATATTTTCTGTGATTCTTTATGAGATGTGTGCTCTCTTTTATTTATCTTCAACTTAGGAAGTTTGTATCTGTATTCTGTGGTTATATTTGTACTTAACAGCTTTTCACTGCTTTGAGTTCCCTGTTTACTCATTGAACATTTTGGTATATGGCTCAGATATTATTTAGTATCCTTTAACCCGTCTATTACTTACCCATACACCAGTGAATTATTTGCTACTTTACACTTTACCTATTTTTTCCTCTTGTTTTTAGTTCCATCATTTTTACTGTATTGTAACATACAGCATTTGTATATTAGCCATCCATCCTTACCCCCATTCATTCTTTAGTCATATGGGACCATTTACGTGTCTAGAAATGGCAACTGGCATTTTTCCCAGTCATCATTTGGGTGGATGAAGCTCTCTGATGGATACAGAATTCCCTAAGTATTTACATATTAAATCCTGTTTTTCTGTAAGGCTGATATTTAACAGAAAGGCTGACTTGATGTAAAATACTTGGTTCACACTTCTTTCACTGATTTTGTTTTCACGTTACTCTTGTTGCTTTGCCTGGCATGTTGGCTTTCAAAAGTCTGATGCTGGTCTGATTCCTTTTGTATTCACTGTATTTGATCTTTTGCTTGGATGCTTTGAGGATTTTACCTTATATTTGAAACTTCGCAGCTTTAATAGGATGCATCTGGGTTTAAATTATTAATTTGAAATTTTACTTCCCTCTGTTATTAGCACCTAAATCTAAGGATTTTTCTCAACTGCTGTAACTGCATCACAGAAGTTCTAATACATTGATTTTAACCACGATGTTTTCTAATTTCCCTTGTCATTTTTTAGCCCGTAGGTTATTTGAATATATACTTTACATTTACTTTCTAAATATTTGGAGATTTTCTAAATGTTTTTCAATTACTGACTCCTGATTAAATCCCTCTGTGATTAGGTAACATAATTTCTATGATTTCAATCTTCTCAACGTTCACTGGGATTTGTTTTATGGCCCCGCATATGCTCTCTCCTACAGACTGCTCTATGCATACTTGAAAAGAATGTGCATTTAGGTGTGGTAGGATGGAGTGTTACATAAGTGCCGGTTCAAGTTGAATGACAGTGTTATTCAAGTCTTGTATAAAATTACTGATTTTCGGTCTTTTTTTTTTTTTTTTTAAATTAGTGAGATTGGCATGCTGAAATGCCTGAGTATAATTGTGAAATTGTGTAAGTCTCCTTTCAATTTTTTCAGTTTCAGTTCATATATAGTGAATCTCTGCTATGAGATGCATATACATTTATAATTTATGTGTTTGTCTAGTACTTAGGCTCTTTTATCACTATCACTATGAAATATATCTTTTGTTTCAAGTCATATTTCTTGTCCTATAGCTTATTTTTTTATTTTATTTTTTATTTCTTTTCAGTGTTCCAAAATTCATTCTTTATGCACCACACCCAGTGCTCCATGAAGTACGTGCCATACATAATACCCACCACCAAACTCACCCAACCCCCCACCCCAGCCCCTCCATAACCCTCAGATTGTTTTTCAGAGTCCACAGCCTCTCATGGTTCATCTCCTCCACCAATACCCCCCAACTTCCTTCTCTTTTTCATCTCCCCATGTCCTCTGTGTTATTCCTTATGCTCCACAAATAAGCAAAACTATATGATAATTGACTCTCACTGCTTGACTTATTTCACTCAGCATAATCTCTTCCCGTCCTGTCCATGTTGATACAAAAGTTGGGTATTCATCCTTTCTGATGGAGGCATAATACTCCATAGTGTATATGGACCACATCTTCCTTATCCATTCGTTCGTTGAAGGGCATCTTGGTTCTTTCCACAGTTTGGTGACTGTGGTCATTGCTGCTATGAACATTGGGGTACAGATGGCCCTTCTTTTCACTACATCTGTATTTTGGGGGTAAATACCCAGTAGCGCAAAGGCAGGGTCTTAGAGAAGCTCTATTTTTCAATTCTTTATTTTTTAAATTTTTTTTATTTTCAGCATAACAGTATTCCTTGCTTTTGCACCATACCCAGTGCTCCATGCAATCCGTGCCCTCTCTAATACCCTAATACCCACCACCTGGTTCCCCCAACCTCCCACCCCCCGCCGCTTCAAACCCCTCAGATTGTTTTTCAGAGTCCATAGTCTCTCATGGTTCACCTCCCCTTCCAATTTCCCCCAACTCCCTTCTCCTTTCTAACTCCCCTTGTCCTCCATGCTATTTGTTATGCTCCACAAATAAGTGAAACCATATGATAATTGACTCTCACTGCTTGACTTATTTCTCTCAGCATAATCTCTTCCAGTCCCGTCCATGTTGCTACAAAAGTTGGGTATTCATCCTTTCTGATGGAGACATAATATTCCATAGTGTATATGGACCACATCTTCCTTATCCATTCGTCCGTTGAAGGGCATCTTGGTTCTTTCCACAGTTTGGCGACCTATCAGCCACAGCAACTTCTTTCAAGATATGTCTCCAAAGGCAAAGGAAACAAAAGCAAAAATAAACTTTTGGGACTTCATCAAAATCAAAAGCTTCTGCACAGCAAAGGAAACAGTAAAGAAAACAAAGAGGCAACCCACAGAATGGGAGAAGATATTTGCAAATGACAGTACAGACAAAAGGTTGATATCCAGGATCTATAAAGAACTCCTCAAACTCAACACACACAAAACAGATAATCATATCAAAAAATGGGCAGAAGATATGAACAGACACTTCTCCAATGAAGACATACAAATGGCTATCAGACACATGAAAAAATGTTCATCATCACTAGCCATCAGGGAGATTCAAATTAAAACCACATTGAGATACCACCTTACACCAGTTAGAATGGCCAAAATTAGCAAGACAGGAAACAACATGTGTTGGAGGGGATGTGGAGAAAGGGGAACCCTCTTCCACTGTTGGTGGGAATGCAAGTTGGTGCAGCCACTTTGGAGAACAGTGTGGAGATTCCTCAAGAAATTAAAAATAGAGCTTCCCTATAACCCTGCAATTGCACTACTGGGTATTTACCCCAAAGATACAGATGTAGTGAAAAGAAGGGCCATCTGTACCCCAATGTTTATAGCAGCAATGGCCACGGTCGCCAAACTGTGGAAAGAACCAAGATGTCCTATAGCTTATTTTGCCTGATATTAACTTAGCCCTTCCAGCTGTAAGATTCCTGTTTGCATGGCATATTTTGTTCCGTTTCTTTACCTCAAGACTATTTGTGTCTTTACATTTAAAATGTTTCTAAGATGGCAGTATATAGTGGGGATTTGCTGTTTTATCCTGACTGAATCATATGTGGGAAGATGATTAGGGAATAAAGTAATATAATCCTGAATTCTGAGGAAAACATAAGAGAAAGAGTGTATTAGGATCCAGTAAGAAAAGGAAGAGGTAAGATGCTGAGCACCTAAACCAGACTGAGGAACATGGGAAAGCTTGGGGAGCATTGGAGAGAGATACCATATATCCAAAAATGGCAACTAAATTGTAGAGGCTACATTAAATTTGAAATTGCTTCTTGGATGAAATGAGATAATGTTCCAATTATACCCATAAATTTCAATGAAGATATTCCACACAATTAAATGTTGGGGGATTTAGGAAAAGGGGTGGCTGAATGTGCAAAAAGATAGCTGAGGAGAGATTATCAGGACCAAAAACTCAAACAAGCAATTAAGGGCAATAAAACAAGAGGAATAACTTATAACCCTGCTGATTTTGAGAAAATTAAATCTTAAACTTAGTTCCCATCTATTCCCCCGCAAAAACCCTGGTTATCAGAAATCTCCACAGCACATAAAGTAGTAGTTCAGGCCAGCATCTCAGGATACTATTGTAAAAGGTGACTCCAGAATGCTGGTGTCTCTCCAGGAATGTCACAATGGACCAATTCTACTAAGGTGACATGACTTGTTTTGTGTAAGAATTGCATTTCTGATTTGAAGTCATACACTGATCATATAACCACTTTTGGTGAGGTGGGCAGCATTACCTCCAACAGACCTAGAAGTTTATTTCAAAGATGTATTCAAATTTCAGAAGTTTAAAAATGTTACATGTATGGTTTGAGGGATTAAAAAATGGGTAGTTTTCCCTTACTGCTACCTCTGGTTTTGGACTTGCAATATTTTATTGAAATACATTTGTCACGGGGCACCTGGGTAGGTCGGGTGATTGGTCATCCGACTCTTGATTTAGCCTTGGCTCATGATGTCAGGGTTATGAGATGCAGCCCCATGTCAGGCTCTGCCCTGAGTGTGGAACCTGCGTAAGATTCTCCCTCTTCCTCTGCCCTTCCCCACTCCTTCTCTCTATCTTTCTAATATATATGTTTGTCACATTTTGTGTTACGAAGATTACTTTATGTTATTCAGTACGAATAATTACTCAAAAATTCTAAATTATTGTATGGCATAAATTTAAATCTATTTCATTTTATTATATATATGTTATAATATGTATATATTATATATATATATTTGTGTATGTGTGTGTGTATGTGTGTGTGTGTGTATATATATATAGATATATATATATATAAAACAATATTCTCAAATAGCTTTGGGAATGCTACAGTGGAAATAATAGAGCTGGATCAAGCATAGGATTGTTGATTTTTGAAAAGAAAACAAAATTAATGACAGAAAAATGGCACAGTCATCAAAGAAATTAAGACAAATGTGTCATGCCAAAGGCTATCCTGGTCTTTTAGGCCATCAGCCTGTAACAGATTGCCTAATTAAATTTAGCTAATGAAAACTCTTAAAGTCTCTTAATAAGACACAAAGTAATTTTTATACTTGTTGGTGTTTTCATTTGAAACACAAAATTTTGCCATAAGTCATGAAATTTCCAGCAGCTGATTTCTCAATTTGATTGCTGCCAATCTGACAGATGAGAATGACATAATAAGAATAATTTCAAGTTATCAGAATGTTGTAGTCTAGGTATATCATATCAAAATCTCCACTGTTTATTAGTTTAGCTGTAAATAGCAGTGTTAAAAGGTTTCAAAGTTTAATGATGTTTTACAATTTCTTTATATTTCTTTCATATGTAATTTTCTCAGAAAGTAAATAACTATACTGATCAAAATTCTTTTATTGTAGTAATATTACATATTTTTTTAAATTTCCAAAAATACTTTATGTTATAGTTGTCACAAAAATGAAATAATTGATACTTGGAGGTTTGTGGACTCATGGAAAGCAATTTACATGTTCCTTATGACTGCATCTATGTGTGTGTGTATATACATATATACACACACACATATATATTATGTGTATTTGTAAACATTTCTTTGTCATAAACTGAATTTAAAATTCAAAAATCTGCTATTTCTGTGAAATTTTTTTTTCCTTTCTCAGGAATGCAGGTTTCTAAGCACAAAGAGGCACCAAAGGGTGAGACAATTTATTCTCTCTCACAGGTCAATAAAAATGGAAGAAAAGGAGAATAAATTGCATGTGCTTTAGTATTTGTTAGGCTCTTACTATAAATTTTGCCTATATCTTTTCATAGTGCTTAGTAAACTTTTCCATACAGATAATTTTTCATTTAATTTTTATGCAGCCATGCAAGATATTTCCTAATGCTGCTTTTTTACCAATGTGATAACAAAATGAAGAATATTATGTAGTTTGCTCAGTGGCTAAGTATCACAATTCAGTGTAGGTGTATATGGCTCTGTATATCTATGTTTGTCTGTGTGTGTGTGTGTGTGTGTGTGTGTGTGTGTGTGTGTGCCTGATGGATCTGACACAGTAAAGAGGCTGCATGTTCTTATAAGGAATTTGTCACTTACATTCTTTATAGAGGCCTTATCCATTCTTATAAAAACTTTTCTTCAAATACAGGAAAACAATTTTTCATGTATTGAAAGTGTTCCATTATTAGTTATTTTTATTTATTTATTTTTAAAGATTTTATTTATTTATTTGACAGAGATCGCAAGTAGGCAGAGAGAGAGAGAGAGAGGAGGAAGCAGGCTCCCTGCTGAGCAGAGAGCCGGATGTGGGGCTCTATCCCAGGACTCTGGGATCATGACCCGAGCCGAAGGCAGAGGCTTTAACCCACTGAGCCACCCAGGCGCCCCTATTAGTTATTTTTAACCTTAAGAATCCAAAACAATTTCCTCAATTTAATGCATCCCAGGGGTCTCCTGGGGAGCGTTATTAAGGGGATGGAGGAGATTTATGGTTCTGGTTTACCATCACATTATCGTTTTCATTGATCTAGTGTAACAGAGGGTAACCCTTTACAATTTGCATGGCCTTTAAAGCCATCTTTAAAACTACTAAAATAAAGTTTATCTCAAACTACACTTCTAAGTTTTAATTAGCAATTAAAAAGCAGCTGTGTTCACTTTACAGAACTTTCCCCATCCAATTTATACATTCACACCCATTCCATTTATCATGTGGGCTCCCTAATAGCCTCTTTCATCAAGAACAAATACTGATATGTTTTCATATGCCTACTTTGTTCTTCTTTTAGTATCACCTATATTGGTCCATACATGTTCTGTAATTTCTATTTCTGATTCTCCCTTCATTTCCATCTTTGACAGTGCTTCATTTTACTCTTTTTTTTCATTAAATGGTTGATTTCTGATGTATTTCCTTTTTTTTTTTTTTTTTTTTTTGGTAAAGTCATTCCTATTTCATCTACTTTATCTTTATTGTCCTTTGTTGGTTTCATTGATTTTACTTTCATTTGAGTCAACTTAGTGATTAATGTCCTTTCTCTGTTTATTCATCTACTCATACATTCCCTAAATATTTATTAATTCTATATTAGGTGCTGAATATCCAAAGCCGAAAAAATATATCAATCTTTGAGAGACTCACTGGGGAGGAGACATGGATAAATATGAAATACAAAGTTACAGAATATGCAATCAATGGTTTATTACCTATATATATAGGTGTTACAGAACCATGGAAGGTGGAGCATCTAACTTTACCTGAACGATTCAGAAACAGCTTTACCAAGGTCAGGAAGCTTCTGCAATTGTGAAATGCATTGTATATAACTTAGGAGATAACAGTAAAGCACATTTCAGGCAGAATGAATTTGTTCTCCAAGCTTCATTTAGCTCCAGTGAAGGCACAAAGAAGCAAGGAAATCTCTAGAAAGTGGAGGTGGACAAAAGTTCATGCCCAAGGATGGCAACAGAAAAGCTAGAGGGTGGTTGAGGGACTCAGAGCTTCATCCAGAGCTGCCCTCTAGACAGCTTGGGGAGTGTGCTAGCTCCCCAACCATTAAGATAAAAGATGAGGCCTGCCCAATTTGAATTTGTATTGTCACCAAGTGATGGTTAATTTATGTGTGGACTTGACTGGCCATTGTATGCTAAAATTAAGCATTATTTCTGGGCATATCTTTGAGAGTGTTTTAGACAAAATTAGCATTTGAATTGATGAACTCAGTGACATGGATTGCCTTCAGCAATCCAGACCTTATCCAATCAATTGAAATCCTGAATAGAACAAAAGGCAAAGGAAGGAGATTTACCCCTTTTCAATTCTTGCCTGATTACTTGAGGTGATACATTGATTTTCTTCTGTCCTTGGTGCTCCGGATATAGGATTTCAGACCTGAGCTCAGTTACACCATTGGCTTTCCTGGGTGTCTAGCTTGCAGATGGCCAATCCTAGGACTTCTCAGCCTCCACAGTTATGTGAGCAAATTCCTTATGCTAAGTCTCTTCCTATACATTCAACCTATTTGCTCTGTTTATCTGGAGAATGCTAATACACAAAATTTGGTCAATTTGTTCTTTAAAATCCTATGTCTTTGCTCAATTGCTATAGCATTATAAGGATGAGGAAAACGTTAAAGGAATTGTCTCCCATGCAATACATTTTACAAATCTGGTTCAGTACCTAAACAGGGAAATGTTTTCTTTAGACAATGGCAATAGAAACACATAATCTGTAACAGAGAACTAACCCATTCAAAAATGTCCCATAAATTTCAATTTAATTATCTCGAATGAAGAGATAACCTTCTGCATATCTTGAAAAAAAATCCCTACAGTATCAATGCTCATTGGCATTAGATGTTGAAAGAAACCCATACTGAACTAGAAAAACATCTAAGGGTTTAGGAGAATATTGAAGGTCAATAATTTTAGACCATTTTCCCAACTCAGGACCAATTCCTAAAAGATATTTTGACTAACACAATTTGTTTCAATGACCACTTAAATTGTTTTTATGTATCTTCTAATGTATTCACAAATGGATTTCAGATATTTAGCCCTGGCACAGACATTTGTTATTTATTTATTTATTTATTTATTTATTTATTTTTAAGGTTTTATTTATTTACTTGACAGAAGGAAAAATCACAAGTAGGCAGAGAGGCAGGCAGAAAGAGAGAGTGGGAAGCAGGCTCCCTGTTGAGCAGAAAGCCCGATGTTGGGCTTGATCCCAGGACCCTGAGATCATGAGCTGAGCTGAAGGCAGAGGCCCAACCCACTGAGCCACCCAGGTGCCCCCATCACACACATTTAAACTCTAACACCAAATAAATAGAGATGTAGCAACATTAGTGCAGAACATTTATTGGAAATTGTCATTTTTGCATCAAATAACTCATCATGATCTCTCAACCCCCATTCTGTTGTGGTTGCACAATTAACCCCACCACCACCAAAAAAAGAACTCAATCACTTTGTTTGAGTTATTGTGTTGTTAGGATCCAATTTGATCCTTAAATATGGCATCTAGTTTTATAAGATCCAAGTTAAAAAAAAAAAAGAAAAGAAAAAAAGTCTGGGCAGGGGCCATTAATTTATTTTTAATCAGATGGGATTTTATCCTAGCAATTTCTAAAAATTTTAGGTTATAATTTCTTTGGATATGGTAATCCCACATGTTTTTTATGTTACATGTGAAATTGGCAACTCTTTTTAGGTAAGAAAACATCTCTACGTACTTGATGTGATCATGGAGTTCGCATGATTTCTAGGAGGCATTATCATTTTTAATTCCAGAGAGTGCTGCTATGCTTCCCTAGTGAAAAGGCAAGAACACCTTGGTCTCATCCCTTAAAGTTGTGGGGCAAACCTTAACTGCTCTATAACACTATGGGCTATTCACTATAAGCAGTTTTGTCCCCGGAGTGTGTGTCCATTTGTAGAGAGCAACATGGAGTCTCTCATGTCAACCAGAAGCCTTGTCAAGCAATGACATGAGTAGTTAAGGTACTGCAGCTAGGAGATAGCGCCAGACCAACGTCAGCTGACACCCCAGAACTGCTAAGAAGCAGAACCAGAGGAGGCCTGCGAGACCCAAAACTGTTCAAAGCCCTTTAAAAGGGGGAGCATTTTGGCAGCAAACTGTCAGACTCTCCAGACATGACCCCTCTAAGTCTGACCACTGAAAAAAAGCAACTGCAACCAAAGGCCCTGCCCTATTGACCTTGGAACAGAACCGCGATCCTGCCCTGCTTGAACATCAGGAGCAGTGAGTGCTGACAACTGACGCTGAGGGGACCCAGGCCTTATCTCAACCACAGGCCCACAGACTGGCTTTGCATTTGGTTCCTTAACTTCCTGCTCATTTCTGTTATCCTGTTTGTTGTGCGGTTTGTCTTCTGTCCTGCTTTGCGTGCTGTGCGAGAAGCCAACTTTAATCACATGGTGAAATGTCATTGAGTTTGGACTCCTGAGCCTGCTTTACAATTGTGATTTAAACTGTGGAAAAACACAACTCATGTGTGTGCCTTGGCATGTTCATGATACCCTTCTTCTTGATGGCATAATTTTTTATTTCACTTAGACCCTTTCTGAAGCCTTCTCTACTTCTTTAATTGACTATTTCGGCAGGATGTTCACCAGATTTTGTCAGATTTTCTCTCATTTCTGATTCCCCTTGTGGCTTGGCTGGGTTTGGGCCAAGAATTGAGCAGAAGCTGGAGACATACGCTACCTTGTGGGATTCAGTCCCTCTCTTTCCCGCTGCATCTGCTGGACCCCCACTGTCTTCTGCGTCTCTCCCAGATTCCTTATATCCTCTGGATAAATTTGTTTAATATTATTTTTCTAAGAACACATGTATATTAAAAGTCTATTTTACCAAGACAAAAGGGGCAGAATATTGCTTTTTACACCTGCTCCATATCTTTGTCTGAGTTCTGAAACCACAGAATGCACAGCTACAAGCAGGATAGCAAACTAACTATTTTCCTGTAAATCCTGAAATGTTGATGACTCTGAATGAGGCTGGATTTGCTCTTTTTAGTTAAGAAGATCATTTTACTTAGACAATAACTGTACATGAAATAGAAAAGTCAATTCACTTGTTAAATTACCACAGATGAATTTTAAATTATTATATTAATATATAATAGAATGATACAAGATCATTCTGTAAATAGGCATTTTAGTATGGATTTCTCTCACGTGTAATTCAGAAGGATCTGATTTACATAGTCCAGATAATGAAAGAAACTATGAGAGGTTTTTTTTTCTTAAGAAATTACTTTCTTTACTCTTTGTCAGTGTAAATTTCAGATCTCATTTTAATACTACTGATTTTCTACTTGAAGGAATATTACCTTAAGTAAAGAAACTAGTTCTTTATTTTTTTTTAATTTACTTTAACTTTATTTATTATCCAAAGATAGCATTTCAGAAATGATTTGCCTATGAAACAAATATTTACTACACATAGTTTAAAGAAAATATATTCAGAAATGATCGTATAGGAGCCTGCATACATATGATACTTTAATAGAGCTTAAAATATGTTCTCAGAACTAATGTTACATACATATAAGCTATTGATCACTAGTATTATGAGAACTTGGGCAATTTTTCTTTTTCTTAGTAAACTGCAAGCCCTGGATACAGGTTCTGTCCTCTTGTTTTGATATAATTAGATTTAATGAATAGTCTTTGCCATTCACCAGCTGTACACACCTAGGGGAGCCACCCAACATTGCTATGCTTTGTTTAATGATCCACAAAATGGAGGAAATAACAGCTCTCAATTCACAAGGTTGTTCCAAGGACAAAATATGAGTCAGATGCAGAGATCTCAGTACAGTATTATCACTCAGCACATGCCAAGAAACATCATCATCACCATCATCACCATCATCATCATCATCATCATCATCATGACAATCCATATGCTTCCAATCAGCTAATTTTTTTCTCACTCCAAGTACATAGCATTTTTCTGAGTCCAAATCAGAGCTCAGTTATCTTTGCTTTTGTGAAATTAATATATAAAGCATCCAAGTAACTGATGAAACACAGCTTTACTTTTCTTTCACTGGTTTTCAAAGGCTGGGGATCACAAAATAAACATTTCCAATGTTCACTACAGCAGCTCTTGCCCAAGAGATATAAAAACTGACACCATGTTTCTGGACAACAGATTCTAATAAACTGAAACTGATAAAGACCATAGACTGTAGCTAACCTTAGAAAGTCAAACTCTTACTACATTAATTAAGACACTTTACTGCCCAGTGAAAAGAGGGGCTTGTTTTAACCAACTGTGTAGACCTGGGACTAATTCTGTCTTATCCCAATGCTATTTTTCAATGCTTAATTAGCTTGGTAGTATGCATTTCCCCTTTCTAGCACTTAGAAACTCCTAAATTCCCCCCACTTGGTAATTTCTTGGTGATTTCTGCTCTTTTTTAAAGAAACAAAGTTTAATTTTCAAAAGTATTATTATTTGAAAGAGTAATTTCAAAAGTCCTTTTCAGACAATTCCCTTTTTTCCTTTTGAGGAAAAAATCCCTTTACCTAAACACGGTAAAGGAATAGCCCACTGTGGGGAGTGGAGCTTATGGTAACAGAGGGTCAAAGAGTGATGGGGACAAGCAAGAGTTTCAGATGGCCTGAAATCTGAATATTCAGGTGTGGCAATACAAAGTAAAAGGGTATTATAATCAGTGGAACCTCAATCAGGGTCCAGAATCAGAAGCTTTAATGGGAAAAATACGTCTTCTGAAAAAGTTTAATAAAAGTATTTCCTTTTTAAAAAAATAATTTGCCTAGGGGGCTCCTGGGTGACTTAGTCGGTTAAGTGATCTACTCAGTTTCGACTCATGCCATGATCTCAGGGTTTGTGGGATCCAGTGGTCCAGCTCCTCATGCAGCGGGGAGTCTGCATGAAAGACTCTCTCCTCCATCCCTTCTCCCACTCACTCTCTCTCTCAAAAAATAAGTCTTAAAAAACACGATTTGCCTAATTACTATTACTTATTAGTTATAACCTCTTAAAAGTCAAATAGTAGTTATATAAACTAATAAATATAAAATGTATGTCTGTGACCAATTCTATTTTCCAAAGCATTTAAAACTGATCGCACACTTAACAAATTAAGCTTTTTAAAAGTCCAGTTCTTTATAGGGTCCAAATATTAGATTCTCTTAAGCATTTTAAAACCTCTTGAAGTTGGGCAGAAACACAATGATTATACTTAGCCCCCGCTAAAATGCAAAAATAACAATGTTTGTTAAATGCTGAATTATCACCATGATTTTCCTTTTTATTTAATCATTTAGTTTAATTTTTTTTTCACTCTCAGCTCTAATTCCAACACCTCTGACTTTATAAGCTTCAGCATCTATCCAGTTTATTTTGTTATATCAGGAGTCCGTGCTTTTAGATACTTTCTAATCTTAGTTGAAATAACTTTGTTCTCTTATATTATGTATAAATAATCTGTCCAGTTTTTAGGAAAATCTCCAACATATATTTAGTACAACTGAGTGATAAACTGTTAACGTAAGTCTAAAGATGCAGTTAGAAAAATAAACCTATTTTCTTTAAAGATTTATTTATTTATTTTAGAAGGAGGGGTGGAAAGGGGGGGGGAGGGTCAAAGGGACTGGGAGAGACAGAATCTCAAGCAGAAAGTGCAGAGCCCAACATGGAGCTTGACTTAGGACCCTGAGATCATGATTTGAATGGAAATCAAGAGTCCAGTGCTTAACAACTAAACCACGCAGGTGCCCCAGAAGAACTATCCTTCTTAAATAAATGTCAATGAACTAAGTTACCTGAATGTATAATTGCACTGGTTAATCTTATTTTCTGTCTTTATATTGAATGTCCAATCTGCCTTTCCTTTGTTGTTGTTTTAATGCATTAGCAGAGTCATTATCATATTGTATTAAGGAGATGGAGGATGAGTCTAGCTATTGCTTCCTTAAGTCACTACAAGGATGGCATTGCCATGTCCATCACCACTTCCCCTGCAGGGTGTCCCTCGGTAGTTTTTGTCTAGGGGACAGAAGTAAAAAGACAAAGGTGATGTGGATCTCTTTTGTCAAGGCAGGTCTGGAACAACACCGTTTTCTGCTACTAAAATTGTCTTTACTCTTGTAGGCCATCCTAACTGAAGTGGAGATATATCCAGAAATGCCATGACTCGAATGGCCTAATAAAAACTATGGTGCTGTCAGAAATTATCCAGAGTAACATAATTCAGAACTAGTACCTTATAAAAAAGCAATGTGTGAATAAGCAAATAAATAATACATAAGTAAAATACATGCCTACATATCCAGAGAGTGCTTCTTCACCCACCCTGCCTCCCACATTTCCAGCACATATGCCTAAGAAGTATACCACCTCATGTTCATATTGCATGGTATTGTGTATTAGAGTGTGACCATCTCAACCCAGAAATAGAGAATGACTATGATTGTAGCAGCTGGCCATATACACATACACGGGAGATATTATCTAAATACCAATGAGCTTAAAAAAAAAACAAACACACAGATGGACACTTCCATGGCAACCATCACATAGGGGATCCACCACCTTGCCAAGGATGTAGCTAATGGAAGATAAGGAAAGAGAAAGAAAAGGAAAGTAACTCTGGGAGCTCCCAGCTTGTGGGTGCATGACATGCAGCTGGACCAAGTTGTTTCTTATGGAAAACAGTTAATTTCATAAAACACTAACATCAGAAAAGATCATCCTGTGACTACACTAGAGTGAAATAAAAACAAAACCATTTCACCATGACAGAATCATATGAATAAGAAAAAAAAAAAAAAAGAAAGAAAGAAAAGGAGACCCATATCCTATAATTATCAAATACTAAGCATCCCCCCATCATTTCAGATCAAGGTTCATTATAGATCACTGCATAGGTGAATGGAGATGCAGATAATTGTAGAATTTTAGAGAACATAAACCATGTACCATGCAAGAAACAGAAAGGATATGGGGGGGGACGCCTGGGTGGCTCAGTTGGTTAAGCAGCTGCCTTCGGCTCAGGTCATGATCCCAGTGTCCTGGGATCGAGGCCCACATCGGGCTCCTTGCTTGGCGGGGAGCCTGCTTCTCCCTCTGCCTCTGCCTGCCATTCTGTCTGCCTGTGCTTGCTCTCTCTCTGACAAATAAATAAAATCTTTAAAAAAAAAAAAAAATGAAAGGATATGGGGACATCCTAGTCTCAGTTTCTTAATTTTGAGAATGAAGAGATAGTATTAAAAAAAAAAAAAACTTTTGATATATTACCAGAGACATAATTATATAGAGAGTAGAGAAAATTTTATACTAAAAAAAAAAGCAGAAATAGTACAATAAATAAAAACATGTCTATATAGTCATTTGTATTCTATAAACTGGATCGTGTACATATCTCTTGGATATATCAGGGTAATTCAGTTGATCAGATCATTTAAATTAAAATGGATTTTAAAATATTAGAATAGGAAAATAATGAAAATGTGCACCTAGCACTGTCAGTTCCTGAAACCTAGCTAAGACAAAAATACATTTAAAATATATGAATTATTCATAATGATGTGAAATAACACTTCTTACAGATTACTAGAATGCTAAATTTTTACAGTGTGAAGCATGATTTTTCTCTCTAATGCAATAATCTTTTAAAATCATAGCTATTGTTAAATAAAAATCTTAATATATGTGACATTTCTGCAGAGTACTGTGTTTATTTTAAAACTGAGCTGATGCCAAAGGAAATATTTCAGCTCAATTTACATTTCTATTGTGGCTGCTTTTACCACTCACCCATGGCTTTCAGACGGCAAACATAATTCTCATTGTTTTCTTCTTCTGTTTTCCCTAAACAACAGGGAAACTCATTATGTGTTTTATTTTGAGAAGGGTATCATACTTTTGAGGCACACATTATTTGTATAGCCTCAAGTTTTCAGAGCTAAAAAGTGAACACACACACCCACACATAAAGTAATTTGATGTATTATATATGTGTGTTATATATTTTAAATAAAAGTAAATACTGTTTTACTCAAGAAGTATTATTTTGGAAATGTGTTCAAAACCACTGAGTTCCTTAGTTCATGGTTGTGGGTGACTGAAATAGATATAGTTAACCTAAACCAGATAATAGATTATACTGGGTGACATACAATTAAAGGGAAGGTTGAAGAAACAGGCTCAGGGTGAGGACAGTGACCATGGACACGAGGACCCAGAAAGTGAGTGAAGTTGTATTTCATGGCCAGTCTGGTGAGAGTAATGATGCTGCCTACTCAGACCTGGGTTGTTAGCCGCTGGACCTCTCACGAATGAATGATTCTTTGTTTCTGGCCTTTTTGCCACTTGCTCTTCTTTCAAATTCCTCCATGAAGCCATCTGTATTAATTTTCTAGGGCTCTCATACCAAATTACTCCAAACTGATGGCTGAAAAAACAGCTATTCATTTTCTCAGGGTTCTAGAAACCAGAAATCCAAAGTCAAGATGCTGGTATTGCCACACTTCCCTCAAAAAATAGTGAAGAACCCTTCCTTGCCTCTTCCAGCTTTGGGTAGCTCAGGTGTATCTTGGAGCTACATGTGGCTATTTAGAGTTAGTTTTAATTAACATAAAATGAAAAGCTACTATAAAGTCAGTACCTCCATTGCAATAGCCGTATTTCTTTTTTTTTTTAAATTGAGGTATAATTAACATATAACATTATACTAGATTCAGGTGTACAACAATAATTCAGTATTTGTATATATTATGAAATGATCACCACAATAAGTCTACTTACCAACTGTCACTGTACCAGTTACAACTTTTTAAAAATTTTTAAATGTGAGAACTTTTAGGGTTTACTCTCTTACGTCAAGAGTTCACAAGCCACATGTGGCTCCTGGAGGCTGTATGCAGCCCTATGGACTATACAGGACTGTCATCACACAAAGCTCTCTTGGACAGCCCTGTTCTAGAACATTTGTGTAGGGGGGTTAAAAAAAAAAAAAAAAAAAAAGAGGTTTCACCTTGCTGGGCATTAATAAAAGTCCCTACAAGTACTTGTTAGAGCACTTGTAGAGCAAATTCAATATTTATTTTTCAACAATAGCAGGATAGTTGTTTATTCCACATTTAGATATTATTTTGCTGCCAGCTGTGCCTTGGTCACTTCCACCATTTATGGGCTTACCTGTGGCCTTCCTCACCCTCCTGGCTGGCTGTAGGTGAAAAATTAAAGAACTTACTCCACAGACAAGTTATTAGACAGTGGCTGCTCAGATGTTTCTCATCTTAATATGCATGCCACAATATAAAACCAAGTCACCTTCTCTAAGGAGAAATCAACTATGAAAAGCTCAGTTACAATCAATATGTATGCTGATTTCTAGGCTGCTGTGCATGATTTGAACTTGCCTCTCCTTTATGCTGCTGTTTCTCCCAGAGTCAGTGTTGCAACATGGTTTCTGCAAGTCAGGGCAAGGTGTTGCACTTCAGATAATTATACCCAGTTACCTTCTTGCAAAACACGTGCTTCCCAAGTTTATGGCTTTCTACTACTAGCCTAGCAATTGCAGTGCAAAAAAATTTCATAGAAATTTCTTCCAAATTAGAACCTGAAATAGTCACTAGATAAAAAAGCTTCCTCCAGACATTACAATATTGATTTTTTTTCTTTTTAATTTTTTCCCATTTTAATTAATTATTTTTATTTTTAATTTCCAACAACATAAATACTGTTTTTTCACAGCAGGCTACTCTTCTCTAATTAGGCATGTTCTCAAATTTCTCAGATGAGACTATTTATATTTAAAATATTCCTTCTGTTTTCTGTGTCAGTTTTTTTTTTTTTTAATATGCACGGTTAGGATTTGTAGATTTATTTCCTAAATTTATCCTGTAATGTTCTCTAATATTTGGTAAAATTTTAGATTTACTGCTCAAATTTGAGAGTAAATGACTAGTTTGATAATATTTGGTAACTTAATGTCCTCATCCTATGCAAGAAAATTATTTCTATCCCTGGGTCATCAGTAAATGCAGAATTCTGATGATTAAACACTGATCCTGATAATATTGTGGGGAACAAGGATTTGTTGGATGACTTTCCCTTCAACATGCACCAGTGATTTTTCTATCCTATAATGGTTCTTACCTTTCCCCAGAAAGCTGGGTTACCTGTGGAAAATTCCATTATCTCAGATCCAATGAAGTCTCACTTTTTAAAAAAAAATTCTACATCAGGAAATGAGTGGTATTTATGATATTATCTTGAGACAAACTGCAGAAGCCCATAGTTCTGCATTAGGTAGCATGTGGAGACATCGTTCTGTTTTCTTTGTTTTCCTAAATGAATCACCAGCTTTAGCTATCTCACAGCATTCTCCTTTGCAGTTCTTGTCCTCAATTTACAGTTTATTTTAGGTTATTTCTTTTTTTGAAAATTCACTTTATTGGATATAATCTGTTTTTGCTGTGTGGAGTAGAATATTCTTCAAATCAATTTGCTAACACTGTCAGTCTAACCTGTCTTGCTTTATATATTCCACATATTCATCACAGTGTGCATCTGTCCCCAATTCTATTCATGACCTTTCAATATCAACATACATTCTTCGTTGTTGTTTTACCTTTGTTTTGTTAAGTACTGCATTTCTTTCATTTTGAAGGAGTAGAAAACATGGTATGTTCTACTCCTGCCATTAATGCAGCATTTAATTTTTTTTTAAAGCAATAATTATATGGAATTTTTTCTCTAGTGAATTCTGTTAATATTAGAAAAAATGATATTTCAACAGTGCTCTCTTCCCAGTTAGCATCAACAAATATATTTTAGGAAATACATACGTCATGGTAGATAATTTTCTAATGTGAAGTTTCAAGTAAGTAGTTCAACTTTGCATCAGGATTCAGTTATTACATGCAAACATAAAAGTAAGTTTGAATGGTTGTGTACATTTTCTTTCACTATTATTAAAAGGATTGCCTGGAACTATTTTTTATTTTTACTTTTCATTTTTTTAAGTGGGCTCCACGTGCAACATGGAGCTTGAACTCACAACCCTGAGATCAAGAGCCATATGCTGTACTGACTGAGCCAGTCAGCTGAACTGCCTGGAAGTATTTTCAAGGAAAAACAATACTAATATGTTTATTATTCCCAGACTTGGAAAGCCACCTGCCATAATAAGAACTGTTTCAACCAACATACATTTCTTCTCAGTTCACTCAAATCATATCTACTTTAAAGTCCAGACATTTTTTTTTAAGATTTTTTACTTATTTATTTGACAGAGAGAGATCACAAGTAGGCAGAGAGGCAGGCAGAGAGAGAGGAAGGGAAGCAGGCTTCCTGCCAAGCAGAGAGCCCAATGTGGGACTCGATCCCAGGACCCTGAGATCATGACCTGAGCCGAAGGCAGTGGCTTAACCCACTGAGCCACCCAGGCGCCCCTAAAGTCCAGACATTTTAGAGTGGAGATGGAATACTTCTGGGTAAGTGGTGGTGGGCTTGTTATTAAGGGTACCTAATTTCTCTAATTAAAAACTAGAGGATTCAGTAACTCTAATGTACCTCCAATACATGCTCATTGATTAATAGCCTCATGTAGTTTACACGTAGGCCAAACAATGATAATGGGATTTCTATGAAAGACACACTAATGACATATATTAATGATGTAAATTGTTAGATAAAGAAATAGTTTTTGGGGCACCTGGGTGGCTCAGTGGGTTAAGCCTCTGCCCTCGGCTCAGGTCATGATCTCAGAGTCCTGGGATAGAGCCCTGCATCAGGCTCTCTGCTCAGCGGGAGCCTGCTTCCTCCTCTCTGTCTGCCTCTCTGCCTACTTGTGATCAGTCTTTCTGTCAAATAAATAAATAAAATCTTTAAAAAAAAAAAGAAAGAAAGAAATAGTTTTTGTCCTTTTTATGTTGTAGTATATATTTAGGTGAAACATAAGTATACATGCATTTTTGTAAGGTGGGGAAAATGGATCACGAAATAAAAATAAATAAATAAATAAATAAAGTCATGTAATTTAGATGGCTTAATGTGACTAGATGATCAATTTTGCTGTAAATGTGATGGGTATTTCAATATTAAATCAAATGATGCACATCTATTTCTTATAAAATATCTAGAAAAAGGAATAATATAAAGATAGTGTGTCTTTTCATGATAAATGTGTAACATTATTTTTTCCTAATAGTAATGTGTAGTGTCCTGATTTTGTCTATTAAATCTTTAAAAGATAGAGATGAATTTATACACTGTGACTAAACATTGACCGACAAAATATGCCCCTTCCTTGCTCAGTTTGGTTAAGAACAAACAAAAATATGAAGCAGGTATTTTGTCAGAGCATTTGTTGGGTTGCATTTATCATACTGCTATAAGTAATAATAATTTCTGCTTAACCTGAAGTGTTGGTTAAATGATTGCTTAAAAAGAATCTTAAAGGAACACATATTTTAAATAATGGAAGGTTAAATGAGATAACTATTAATGTATTTCCAAATTAAAGTTTTATGATTGCACATGGTGGGTCATATACCAATATGCATACACAATCTGATTCATACCAAGTAGAACTCATCTATATGCATTATTTAAGTAGTACATGGAAAATACCTGCTAGGAGAAAAACTGCAGATTTCATTATACTAAAGTGTTTATATATTTTCCCATTTATGAAATAAGGAGACAAATAAAAATAATCTCACTTTGTAAGAATGAGTATTTGGATATGAATTTCACAAAGAAAGTTACAAATTAAATTTATCTCCTTTTTTGTTGCTGTTTTAAAGGAGTATAAGGGAAGTATTTTTGTTTTTCTCAAGTGAAAGAGTTTTCTCTAGTTTGACTTAAATAAATTTATTGTGTTACATCAGGTGGCCATCTATGTTCAGATATCTTAGTGGGTAATAATAAAGGAATATTGCTGCTTAATAAGAAATTTTGTCTGAAATACACAGAAACACACTGACAGTAATATTGGTATACCCTAGTAAAAGATAAAAGCCAGATCTCGTTTTAATAAAAAAATGATTAGACAATATTGGAGCAAATGAATTGCCCAGAAATAGAGTCCAACAATGCCACAACAGCCTAAAATATTAAAAAATTATTTACTGTGAATAGCTATAGGAGAAGTCAGAGATATTTCTCATAAAGAGATATTTTAAGCCTCTATGACAGCAAGTATTATAAAAAATAATTTTCAGAGATTTATAGAATATCACCTCAGTGTTCTCTGTCAGCTTTCAGTCTTCATTCATTTGAATTAAGTGTAGACTTTGATAAAGTTGGGGTTTTCAATATGCAATGCCATCCACATTATTTATTTAATTTGCCAACAATTAGAATATTTTTGGTGGCTGTAAAATTGGTGTATCAAGGAAAATGTTAATTATCACTAATAAATATAAAAAACAATCAGATGTTGTTGCTTGTATATTTAACATTTCATGTAAAATTAATAATCATTTTTCTGTGTAAACAAAACCCTCCACAAGGTATGTATATGACAGTATTAATAGAAAGAGATGTTTTCCCTTACTAATTCATTTATTTATTCAGCTCAAATAATGTATTAAAACCTTACATGTATTAGGATCTGTGCTTTTTACTGAGGTTCAAAACACTTGAAAAGCACAATCACAACCACGATAAAGGCAGATTTTTGTAGCTAAATACTGATTCTGAGAGAATGGAAAACTTAGAAATCTAAAATATTCTCCTGTTTCCCCATCTACTGGTGGATAAATTGCATTAAAGACTATTTTCTGTGGTTTTGAGACTCAAAGAACTGAAAGAGAAATGGTGAAAGGAACTTCATCCTACACACACCTACACACGCATACACACAAATACACACACAAGAGAAGTGTAAACAAATAGAGGTGAAAGAAAAATCCATGGCTATTGGTGAAAGAAAGCAATTGATTTAGAGAATTATCATGGGGCAAAAATCTAAAGACCAGTCCTGAGGCTGCCGTTGGGAAACTGATTGAGACGCTTCTTGAAGATACAACTCCCATAGAGGAAACTCCCAGAATCAAAAAGCAGGCAAGCAAGAAAAGTCTAATGTCCAAATTTAAAAATGAATTTAAGGAGAAAGAGATTAGAAAGAACTGAAGAGAGAGAGTATGGGAGAAAGAAATGGATGACAATTTTTAGAATTGAAGAAGACATGATTCCACAGATCCAGAAGGCACAAGTTTTTTGACTTACAATAGACTAAATGTACAACTAGACATATTTCATTAATAGGACAAAGATTGAAGGAAAACTTTAAAGCCTAAAAAGCCACTAGAGGGGGGCATCTGGGTGGCTTAGTGGGTTAAGCCTCTGTCTTTGGCTCAGGTCATGATCTCAGGGTCTTGGGATTGAGCCCTGCATTGGCTCTCTGCTCAGCGGGAAACCTGCTTCCCTCTCTCTCTGCCTGCTTCTCTGCCTACTTCTGATCTCCTCTGTCAAATAAATAAGATCTAAGTCAAGACATTTACAAAGATAGTTTTCTCAAGAAATAATAAAGGCAGAAGATGGTAATATAATATCTTAATGTGCTGTGATAGATACCTTCTCTGAATTGCATACCCAGAAAAACTATCTTTCTACTCAAACATGAAAATATACATATAAACAAAAACTGTGTTTAACCCCAATATAGCCATGCTAATGCAATGAGAAATACAATGCAGGAAATTGGGGAAATAATTGCAGAAGGAAAGTCTGGACAATAAGTAGGGAAATAATTCTAAAGCACGTAATTAAGAATATAATTTTAAAGAGATTTGTGATATAATTTTTTTAATTAAATAAAAAGAGTCATCCAGATGATTAGAGGCCTGCATTTGAAGGGCTTTTTAAAAAGATCTTTTTGGGGGTGCCTGGGTGGCTCAGTGGGTTAAGCCACTGCCTTCGGCTCAGGTCATGATCCCAGGGTCCTGGGATCGAGCCCTGCATCGGGCTCTCTGCACAGCGGGGAGCCTGCTTCCCTTCCTCTCTCTCTGCCTGCCTCTCTGCCTTCTTGTGATCTCTCTGTCAAATAAATAAATAAAATCTTTAAAAAAAATAAAATAAAAAATAAAAAGATCTTTTGGCTGGGTGTGATGCATAAGCAATGAATCTTGGAACACTGAAAAAATAAAGTTAAATATCCAAAAAAACCCTCACAAAAAACAACTTTTGGCTCTCTACTTCTCCCAGTTTGACAGAGAACTGCATCTTCTGGTGTAGCACCAGCTGCATTGCAGAGGCACAATGGTGAAGGTCAGAGTAAATGGATTTGGCCATATTGGGCGACTGTGCACCAAGACTGCTATTAACTCCAGCAAAGTAGATATTATCACCATCAATGACTCCTTCATTGACCTCAGCTACATGGTCTACATGTTCCAGTAGGAGTCCACCCACAAATATTCAATGGCACAGTCAAGAGTGAGAACGAGAGACTTGTCATCAATGGAAAGCCCATCTCCATCTTCCAGGAGCAAGATATTGCCACCATCAAATGGGGTGATGCTGGTGCTGAGTATCTTGTGGAGTCCCCTGGGATCCCTGTGGATCCCAGTGGATTCCTTAAGGGGCTGCCCAGAACATCATTCCTGCTTCTACTGGTGCTGCCAAGGCTGTAGGCAAGATTATCCCTGAGCTGAATGGGGAGCCATCTGGCATAGTTTTCTGTGTCCCCACCCCAGATGTGTCAGGCATGGATCTGAACTGCTGCCTTGAGAAAGCTGCCAAATATGATGGCATTAAGAAGGTAATGGAACAGGCATTGAAAGGTCCCCTCAAGGGCATCCTGGATTACACTGATGACCAAATTGTCTCCTGCTGTTTCAACAGTGACACAACTCTTCCATCTTCAATGCTGGGGCTGGCATTGCTCTCAATGACCACTGTGTCAAATTCATATCATGGTATGACAATGAATTTGGCTATAGCAGCCAAGTGGTGGATCTTATGGTCCATATGGCCTCCAAGGAGTAAGAGCCTCCAAACCACTGGCCCCAGCGAGAGCAAGAGAGAGGCCCTCAGCTGCTGGGGAATCCTCACCATAACTCATCCCACAACACACTGAGAATCTCCTGACCTCTACAGAGTTTCAATCCCAGACTCCCTGAAGAAGAAGAGAGACATGAGGAGCCCTACCTTGTCATGTACATTCAAGGAAGTATACTGTACCCAGCCTCCCCCCCAAAAAATTAAAAAACAAATAAAAAGATCTCTCGTCCTTATCAAGAACTGGTGAAAATTCCTAAAGTGCTTGTTTGAAATGATACTTATTTTCCTTTGGAGTCTGGTAACATTACCACACAATGGAAGAGTGTAAAGATTTTATCAAGTAGAACTTACAAACCCTAACATTATGTGAAAATTGGAATCCCTTGAAGATGTAACAGTAAATATTAAATCTGAATAGAATTCCAAGTTATCCTTTTGTAACATGTTTTATTGTAAGATTATTGAATGATGATGTGTACAAAGTAACCCCTTGGTAAATTTAGTTATCCTCATTTTTATCCTTAGTATTCTCACCAGTAGACTTATATTCTCTTGGATAATACAGATAAGCAAGCAGGAAACCAAAATAGAGTGAAATCAAGATAACATCTCATAAAACTTTTGGCATAATATAGGATTGATGAATAAATAATAAAATTTCAAGGAAACAGGAAAATCTTTATGGAAGAAATTATGTGTAAGCTAAGATGTGAGGTCAGAAAGTGAGAATCAATGCATTCTTGATTCTTCTAGTGATCAGCATAGCTGGTGTAACCATTAATTTTATGTGTCAATGAGACCTGCTTCAGGGTGCCCAGATTAAACATGTGCCTATGACAATGTTTTCTGGATGAGAATAAGATTTGAATCAGTGGACTCAGTAATGTAGAATGCCATCCCCAACATGGGTGGACCTCAACTAATCTGTTGAAGCCCCAATTATGACAAAAGATTAAGGAGGGAGAAATCCACCTCTCTTTTCTTGCCTCACTGATTGATCTGGGGTATTGCTTCTCATCTTCTCCAGTCCTTAGGATGGGATTTATGTCATTGACTCTCCTGGTCATTTATTGTGAGACAATTTCTCATAATAAATCCCTCTCTCCCTCTCTTCCTCTCTCTCTCTCTCTCTAGATAGATAGTCTCTTTCTATAGTGAATCCTGACTAATGTAGTCAATCATGAGTTCTTAATGTAGTTCAGAGTTTTCCAGTGGAACATTAAAAATTGCAGGCCAAACTAAATATTGTATGGGTGTTTGGCTATAGATAGTTACTAGATGTATGTATTTTTCTATAAACACATCTTGGGTTTTTTTTTACACATACCTTGTTTTATTTCATATCTTAATCATACAAAAAATAAATAAGTAAAAAGTACATCCTGTAGAACAGAAATAATTCGTTGTCTTTGAGATGATTCATTTCAGTTTATTTACTGACTCTAAGGTATTCCCTATAGGCTTAAAATCTTGGTGAAATTTCCATTTAATATCCATTTTAAAAATCAGGAAAAGTTTATAGGCATCATAGTGCTAGTTCTTGGTAGTAATGAATCCTATTACATTTATTATTGTGTTATCATATCAGTTAATGCATTTTCTGTGAAATGATGCAGTTCCACCCCCTACATCCATCAGCAAAAGTGAATCCTTTTTCAAGGTCTCTACATAAATACTAAATAAATGAATAGAAAATATGCAGAATCAAAATGTGGGAGATAAATCCATGTTAACCATCGCTTGACTGATATTGCTGTTTAACATTTTTATTTTGACAACTACATTTTCTTACATTGTAGTATACAAGTACCTATATTTCCAAAGTTAAACTCATTTTTATTTGAATCAGCCCTAATTTATCAATTGAAATCATCAAATAAGATATTGAATATTTTTAGAGGGAAATGGGGAATATGCTAGGACTTACATAATATTTCCCCATACATTATGTATTACTATTTAAATTCTTTATAACTATTACTCTGCATACAGTTCTGTGCCTTGTCAGCCCATATGTTGCTGAACATCAATTTTTTTTTTAATCAAGATTTCTTTTCTGCATTTGGTTTCTTTCCAGCTATATCATTATGATATTAATTACTGGTGTCAACATATAATTTCCATTTATCCCAGAAACATAGAAACAGTATTTTTAAAAAAGGGGTGTGTGTGGGGGAAAAGATCTTTACACTTGGAGAATCTCCAGGTGATATTATCCCACAGATAATTTGCCAGAATATTTTTTCTTATATTTTTTTCTCCCAAACTTCTTTTGATGAAGTATTGACCTTGCTATCACAAATATTTAATATACAGCTTGGGAACAAATCTCCCTGAGCATCCTTCTGTCTGAAGCATCTATTACAAGTTTTCCGTGATTGTTTTAAATACTTCAACTAGCATTTCTTGGAATAAATACAACAGAATAACCTAGTTTTAGTGAAAACCATAAACTTTGTGACCATAGAAAATCTGTCAAAGAGGTTTACTGAAATAACATGGTGATATTATTAGGTCTTATTTCATCTATCATTTCGGCTTTACATGATAGTTCAGTTTCAAAAGGAAAATAGTGATAAAATGAATCAACATATTATTTATGATAATATATAGGAGATATTTGCTCAGGGATGACACTAAGAGTTTTTTCATACACCTACACTCTTAATTCTCACACAAACCTATGAATTGCATGTAGTTATCATTCTGATTTTCTAGATGAGAAAATACACAGAGGAATGTGTTACACAAGTTCATACACACAGTACATGTTGCAGGAAGGGTAGATTTACCCCTGAACAGTTGGGCAGAGATGTTTTCTTATCCCTCACCTCCTCTTTTGTTGGTTCCTGTCAACAGACTTCATTAAACTGTAGGATATTTTTCTTACTATGATTCCACGGCTTTTTTTTTTTTTTAATTAAAATGTTGACATTATAGGCAAGAAAAGTAAACTAGCAGCCCATCATTGTAAAGATATGTCAATCAAATTTTGGGAATAATGGCAGACAGAAGTGAATATAAGTAATAAAACACTTTGGAAAAGTTTAGTAATTATAAGTAACATTTGTAAAGATCTTTTTTTTTTGGTATTTGCATAACTTCTTGACTTGGAATATTTCTGGGCTGCTTGCAGTGGGAATTAGTTATCAGTTATTATTCATTTCTCATGAACCCTGATCCCATATGTAGTCCCTAAGTAGCCATCAGCTCATTACCACCTTCCTGCGGGTATCTGGTTTCCCTCTCATTCTTTGTTAGAGTCAAGGTTGGGGAAAACTGGAGATTAATTCTAATTAATTATATTTTGGTCATTTCTACTTTTAATTTTTTGGTAAGGCCCAGGCATTAACACAAACATTTTCATATCAATATGAACTATATTTTTTATTAATGGAAACTTTAAGAAAGGCAGGTTTGTCATATGGGTTTAAATATGGTTATCTAAAAAGACATGTTATTAAAATTGCAAAATATTAACTCATTTTTTCATTCAATTATTGTGCTATCTGTAAAACAAGGTATAATATGTGATATTTAATTAAAATAATTTAGTGGCACCCAGGTAACTCAGTCAGTTAATACTCCGACTCCTGGTCTCATCTCATATCATGATCTTAGGGTCTTGAGATTGAGCCATGTGTTGGGCTCCACTTGAGACTCTTTTCTCTCCCTCTGCCTCTGCCTCTCTCCCAGCTTGCTCGTACACTCTCTCGTTCTCTCTCTCTCAAAATAAATTTTAAAAATCTTAAAAAAAAACTTCTAAGTGATATGTCTTTTACAAATCCTCTTTGACACATGTAAGAATAAAGGAAATTTATAATAATCATGAGGTAGAATGTTATCTTAGAATAATTACATATAAATTAAATCACAGTATTGCAAAAGTTAGTGAATTTTCCAAATCCAAAGTGGGTCCCATGCAAGATAGTGTCATCACAATTTTACATGGGCTTTTAAAGAACTTATGTCTGCTTTTTAGAAGTCATGGAAAGATATTTGTGATTTAAACCAAGTTTAATTATAAATTTGTAAATGTTTATTTTTCTTAATGAGTATATTATTTCTTATTTAGTATACTATTATTACTCCTCACTCAAATAGGCAGCACACCTTTGAATGAATAGATATAATGTTTTATATTATATAACATGTTCAGCAGCTTTAACTACAAGATCTATAGTGTAGCAGTGTATGCTACTCAAATCTATAGTTCATGGTAGAAAAAATGTTGAGTCTTCTGGACCATTAACACTGTATAACTTTCCATGAATTTAGATAATGTTTTATTTCTCTCATTACGATTTTGTGGTACTCGGTGTAGAAGTCTTGTACAAGTGTTATTACATTTATCCCAATTATGTATTTCTTTAATAGACTTTGTTTTTTTAAAAGTGGCTTTAGATTCAGAGCAAAATTGCATGGAAAGTATAGAGAGTTCCCAAATACCACTGCCCCCACACACATGCATGGCCTCCTGGGCTATCAAATTACAGTACCAAAATGATAAATTTGTTACAGTTGCTGAACCTGTATTGACCCATCATCATCCCAAGTCCACAGCTTACATCATAGTTCATTCTTGGTATTGTACATTTTATAGGTTTTGAAAGATATATAATGTAAATATAAGTGGCATGTATCCACCATCATAATACCATACAGAACGATTTCACTCATGCAACTATTCTTTGTTATCTACCTGTTCATCCCTTCCTTCTCCCTAATCTCTGGCAACCACCAATCTTTTGATGTCTCTATAGTTTGCCTTTCCTGGAGTATCATGTAGTTGGAATTATACAGTATGTAGCTTTATAGATTGGCTTCTTACACTTATAAATATGCATTTAAGTTTACTTCATGTCTTTTCATGGCTTGATAGCTCATATATATTTTTAAATACTCAGTAATATTCCATTGTCTGGATGGACCATAGTTTACCCAGTCACTTATTGAAGAGCATCTTGGCAGCTTCCAGTTGTTGGCAGTTAATGAGTAAAGCTACTATAAACATCCACCTGCAGGTTTTTGTATGGAAATGTTTTCAACATTTAATTTGGGTAAAAACCAAGGAGCGTAATTGCTGGATAATATGGTTAGGCATATGTTTGGATTTGTAAGAAATTGGCAAACTGCCTTCCAAAGTGGTCGCACTATTTCCTATTCCCAACAACAATGAATGAGTGCTCTTGTCCCTTAACGTCCCAGCTGGTGTTTGGTGCTCCAGTGGTTTGAATTTTGGCCATTCTAACAGGTATATAGTTGTTTCTCATCGTTGCTTTAACTTATAAAATTGCGAATGACATTTGATGTTGAGCATCTTTTCATATGCTTTTTTTTTTTTTAATCTCTATGTCTTTTTTGGTGAGGTTCTTCAAAACTTTTGCTCATTTTTTAATCTGTTTTTTCACTTTCTTATTGTTGAGTTTGAGAGTTCTCTGTATATTTTAGATAGCTGTCCTTTAACAGCCAATGTCTTTCACAGACACTTTTTCCCTTCTGTGGCTACCTTCTCATTCTTTTGGCTCCTTTGTGAACAGTAATTTTTAATTTTAATGGAGTCCAGTTTATTATTTTCCATGGATTATGCCTTTGTTGTATCAAAAAAGTCACCACTGAACCCAAGGTCATAGAGAATTTATCCAAAGCTATCCTCTAGGAGATTTAGAGTGTTGCTTTTTACATATAGTCTATGACTTATTTTAAATTAATTTTTGTGGAGTGTGTGGGGTCTGTGCCATTGGTGACCAAAATCATTAATGACATTAGTGACAAAGGACTGATGGGGGCAAAGGTGACAGTGAGTTAAAGAGATACTCAGAAAGTGAGTGTTTGAAGCAGCAGTGAAGTCACCCCTTTTACGAAGACTTAATCAATAGGTGAGAGGTAAATTGGGCAATAGTAGGGAGAACAATGAGGTCAGGAGAAAGGTGTTTCATGTGCATTTTTCTGTGTTTATAAAATACAGTGTTTTAACTGTGTTTAATATTGTGAGAAGAATGCAATAAAAAGAAAAGCTGATTTTTCAAAGGTGTTTTATTTCCATAAAGCAAATTATCTTGGCTTGAGAAGAGAGGGTGGATCTAAAAAGCAAGGTACTAGGAGAACTACATTTATTCTTTTTTTATACATATTTTACTAACATATAATGCATTATTTGCCCCAGGGGTACAGGTCTGTGAATCATCAGGCTTACATACTTCACAGCACTCACCATATCACATACCCTCCTCAATGTCCATAATCCAGCCACCCTATCCCTACCCGCCTACCCCCAGCAACCCTCGGTTTGTTTTGTGAGATTAAGAGTCTCTTGTCGTTTGTCTCCCTCCTGATCCCGTGAGGGAATTCTTGTCCATTAGCATCTGATAGCAAAGTCATCCATTAAGATAATTTTTTAGTTGTTGGCATATCTTTGCAGGAAATTCTTCCTTTTTTTTTTTTAAATTTAATTTTTATTTATTTATTTATTTATTTATTTTTGGTTGGTGAAATAAAGATTGAGTTCACCTATTTCAAATTATGGATGAGTAACAGTGCCAATGATTAAAAAAAAGAAGAAGAAGAAGAAAATAAAACAGCAATTAGAAAGGAAAGAATTTCCAGGTACTAATGAGGACTCAGTTAAATGCAAGTTAAGAAACTGATAAAGGGACCAAATCTGGGAAGTAGTTTTGTTTTACTTTGTTTTGTTTTTCCAGTAAGCTTCATCAGTCTTTGAGTTGCTATGGGAAAGCTAACTGGATGGATTGATCCAGGGTTAAGGTGTTCCTAGCATGAGGCAATGGAGCGTGACCACCCAGTTCAATTAAAAAAATAGAAGTTGATACAGCATGCAGTTGATGTGATAAGGAGAAATAAAGACTAGACCCACTGGGGGTTCTGTCTGAGGCTCCAGAACATCCCTTGGAACAACGCCTGAGTGAACCAGTCATGAATGGGTCAATGTAAACCAAGTGACCAGAAATAAACATACATATGAATTTTAACCAAGAAATGAAATAAAGAGCAATATGTGGCAAAAGACCAACTAAGAATATGTTATTATAGACAGGCATAAGATCAGAAGATAAGGAAATGAGTAACTCATATATAAATTAAATATAACATATGGAGAAGAAACCCTTTTAAAATTTAACCATAAACCAAATAAAAAGGGGGTGGGGTGGGAGGAAGCCACCATTTTGTTCTTACCTATTTTTCGCAGGTGGCTCAGGGACTAAAAAGCTGCTTTCATTGCTCTGGGCTGAGTGACTGGACTGAAATATAGTTTAGGGAGTTCAGGGAGGAGGTTGTATTACTGCAACCATGCAGTCATAAAGTGTGGACCAAGATAATTATCATGGGAATAACAATGCACTTTTTTTAAAGAACTTATTTATAAGAATTAACTGACATGCTGTTAACCACCAAACTGATACAGACAATAAAGAAGTGTTAAGTTTAAAACAAGGTGGTGGGGGATGGGTGAAACTGGTGATGGGGATTAAAGAGGGCACTTACTATGATGAGCACTGAGTTATGTATAGAATTGCTGAATCACTATTTCGTACACCTAAAACTAATATGACATTGTATGTTAACTATACTGGAATAAAATTAAAAACTTAATAAAAATGAAAATGTAAAGTTTTAAAGTGATTGCCTTAGAAATCCTGGTATTAATGAGAGTGTAAAGGGATTTAGGAAGGAAAGATTGTCAGCTATTTAAGCTTGACGCGTTTCCACCATTGTGTTCATACACATTGTTTCCTCATGTAGAAAATAGTTCCAATGGATCTTGTGAAGTTTAAATAAGATATAAGTGAGGTAACATGTGGAGGACAGAAGCCACATGAATCTGATTTGCCACTGAAAATCCATATCCTGGGACAGTTTTTCATAGACTCTAGATATTCACTAAATGTTTGATGAATGAGTAAAAAAAATTAAAAATACAGAAAGATGAATGCTGAATTTTTCAGAGAAACAAGAACAAAAACATGAAAAAGGCCATTGGACTGGACACACCTGCATAAAGTCAAATTTTCTTATTACAGAACAGCTTCTTACATGTCTCAGAGTGTTTCCATAATATTTATTTAAAAGGAAATTAGGACAAAAAAGAAAAAATAATAACTCATGTAGAATAAAATTGGTATTAGTTGAAAAAATTTCTCAAAAACAGATGCTCACACTACTTTATGCAATAGCTTTCTATAGTGCATTAACATTTGATGTATTTCTGAAATGGAGCACGCCCATTTGTAAGTCTTTATTCATCAATGTTCCCAGTGAGAAGTTCAGAAAAAAATACTGACATAAAAATGATAATAAACTTAAATTTGCAATTATATCCTTCTATTTACATTGTCAAAAAAAAAACCCAAATCTTTCTCTGGGCAAAATGTATTCTATCTTAATATTTCGCATAACTTTAAAAGCTCATTTTGGTTTATTTTTACAATAATGATCTTAAGTCTATTTTATTCTTCACCCCAGTAAATATGCCTAATAGTCAATTAAAAAGTTATTCAAGGGTGGATAGAGTTACTAACTTGGTGACAAGTGGCCAACCTAGCGCATCCTAAAACTGTTTTGCAGTAACTTTATTCCTTCACCACACTCCCATTCCTGGACTCTCAAGTGTCCTGTGTCTTTAGCTTTCATAGTACAATAATTTAAATCAATTTTAGGATCCAATTAAAACTTTTATTCTCATGTTACAGACTTAAGTTTATAATATCAACATCATAAAGACAAGTGTCTTCTAGGCACTGAGATATATCCCTGAAAGGTGCTCCTAAAGGCAGTGACATGTTTTATACAGATTTGTGGTATAATTAATAAACTTCTCATAGATAGAGACAATTAAAATGGCATGCTTAATGTGCACTTTTTTTTAGTGTGCAGTTTTAATCACTTACAAAAGAAAGAAATCTATGCCATTAGTTTTAATCCAAGTCTCCCTATTCACTACTCCTTCCACACACATGAAACCAGCCATTTTTTATTATCTTCTATTTAAATTCAATTAATTAACATATAGTGTATTATTAGTTTCAGATGTAGAGCTCAGTGATTCATCAGTTGCATATAACACCCAGTACTCGTTACATCACATGCCCTCCTTAATGCCCATCACTCAGTTACCCCATTCCCACCCTCAATTTGTTCCCTATAGTTTGAAATGCTCCTGACTCCAGAACATTCCAGGATGCTTCACACTTTCTTGTCTTTGCTTACAGGATCCCTGTTCCTTGGCACTTGGACCACTCTCCACCTTTATGGTTAATCAGTTCTAAAAGAAGCACTCTATTAATGTGTCTTGTTTCCTCCCAGCAAAATTGATTATACATTTCTTAATGCCTTATCCTGTGTATGAATGTATAATGATACCCATAACACTTTACCTTATTAATTTATTTTTGGCTCTGCTTAAATTTTTGTAACTAAAGGTTTCTTGACATCAAGGACTGTGTCTCCTATGTGTTTGTATTCCTATCATATGTCTCAGGGCATATTACTTGGTAGGAAGTTAATGAGTATTAAATGCATGAAGGAAGGAACAAAGAAGGAAAGGAAGGAAGGGAGGATGGATCCATGCATTTGATAACAGATTTCCTGAAGGTATCATCAGAGTTTGAAAACTATCTTATTTTACCCAAGTTTAGGGTAAATTTCCAAGTGATGATATGGAATTATCTTTCAATACTGAGCTCTAAAGCCTTTACAGACAGTAAAGCGTATGCAAATCTTCCTAGTGTGAGTTCAGTGGCAGAAGATCAAGAAGCAGACAGTCTGGTTAGTATTACAAAAGAACTAGCAGGACTGATTATTAGTTTTCAATCTGAAAAGCAATTTTTGAAGTGATATCAAGACATCACTTCTGAATATGTTAGGTTGATCTGACTTTTGAGTTTCTATCCCTTAAGAAAGTGATGAATGTACTTTAGAACAGAAGGGGGAAACACAGACCCCAAACCCAAACTCTCCAGGACCGAAACATTTCATTAGCTTAAAACCTCATATGTTTTTTATTTGCTTCATTAATGTAGGTCTGTGTAATTTGTTTCTTGTTTAGTCCAGGTTCTGTGTAAGCTCTGGCTGAAATAGCATCCCCTTCCTGGGTCATCACTCTCCTCATATTAGAGGAGAGCAAGAATAGGAAAAAAAAAAAAAAAACAACAACAACATATAATACTTCTAATGCTCTTGCTGAAAGTTAACAACTGTCTACCTCACTGTGATACCGTTCATCAAAGGAAGTCACATGGAAAATCCAGTACATGAGTGCATAAGTCAGAACATAATCCTCTAGTAGGATGAGAACTTTTAAAGAGGGTTAATAGAAAGAGGCAGGAAATGTTTTGAACAATATTTCACTTCCCTGAAGAATTAGTTGTGAGCAAGAAATTGATAATACACAGAAGATAATTTCTCAACCGGTGTCTTTGAAAAGTTGAAAGAATATGGGATCCATAATACCAGAGGAAGGAAAAAATGAAAAACAGAGCAAGCCCTTTAATTGGAAGTGCAGGAAAGAAATTAGTGTCTGTGCACAAATGTTTGCAAATGCATATATTTGATGGTAAAAAGGTAAATTTGGTACCTCCTAATTGCCTTGATTTTTTAAGTGAAGTGTAAGGGAAGGTCATCTGGTGAAAATCTGTAAGCAGCAAGAGAAGTTTAGGGAAGAATAAGAGTATCTACTGAAAGAAGAAAAAGAAATCCATAAAAATAGAATAAGATTATTTGACAGTTTGGGTATTCCTGTGTAATCAGTGATTAAATACATGTATGTAAGACAGTGTAGCACAGTTGTATGTATGAGAGGAAATTAAGTTAAGCTTGGACCCCTTTGGAATTATTTGATTAGAAACAAGGATGTTGTCAGCATGGAGGAGATTTGTAGGTTTCATGAAAATTTTCTTTCCATTCTATGGTATATTCTACAAAATATAGATCTTCTTGCCAGAAGATCTTAAAAAATAAAACATACTTGAAATATCTTTTATATGTGTGTTACTATGGAGCAAGAATATGTGAATTGTGTGTAAAATCTGTAAGTGACCGGTACATTATTTCCATGTTAACTTCTGACGAGAGCACTGAAAACTGCCTCTGGAATAGCTTACATGTACAATTCAGCCTGAATCTATCACTGAGTTTGGACAATAGTACCAAGAGATCAGGGGCATCTGGGTGGCTCAGTGGGTTAAGCCTCTGCTCAGGTCGTGGTCTCAGGGTGCTGGGATCGAGTCCTGTATCGGGCTCTCTGCTCAGTGGGGAGCCTGCTTCCTCCTCTCTCTCTGCCTGCCTCTCTGCCTGCTTGTGATCTCTCTCTCTGTCAAATGAATAAATAAAATCTTTAAAAAAAAAAAAGTGCCAAGAGATCATATGCATGCATGAGATAGTTCTCAGAGCTCTTTCCATGGTAACTTGTTTAGAACTCAGAACAACACTATAATATAGATATGATAATTGTTACTCCAGTCTTAACATGAAGAAACAGATCATGGAGGTTAAATGCTTAAAGTTACAAATCCAGGACTCAAATTTTAGCAATATGGCTCCAGAGACCATTCTTTTATATTATTTCCATTTAGTTTGTGGAAAATCATCCTGATGATTATAATTTTATTTTGGGGATGAATTGTCCTTTCACTTTTACATATGTTTTCAAAATAACTATCAATTATGAAGATACCTTGATACTTTTCATTTTGAAAATAACACATTATCCATAATCCTTGCTTAATAGTTACATAATATTGGATTTCTAAAAGATCTCTGTGAATCTTCAGAGAAGTGCCAAAACCATTAAAAATTCTAAAAATACAAATTAAATTATGTTTACATATGAAACATTATCCTACCAGCATATTTCCCTCAAACTAATAATAAATGTAGAATTGCTTAGGAAAGAAAACTTTTCTGACAGAACGGCATGGTAGAGTGTATTTGTTTATTAAATTAGTGAATGAATTTTTGATGGTTTTTAATATTATTAAAAGAGACGCTTATGATTGCTAATTAAACTCACTGAACTTTCTGCTTTGTACATTGACGTAGCACACATTAATGCATGAGAAGGGCAGAATAAGAATAATGATAATTTCATAAAAGATATGTAAGAATGACTTAGCCAAAGTATAGGTTGACTAATTCTAACAAGGCTTGTGTCCTTTTGTTCTAATTGGTTGGCAAGGTCTACAGAACTGGAGTAGGAATCTATTCCTGGATGCTCATTATAAGAAAATGTAGTCAAGTATCATCATATCCTAAAAATCTAGACTGAAAATGACACCTCTGGAAAGACCATAGACATGATATGTTAAAGTGCATAAAGATGATCATTAAAATAGAAGATACAAAACCCTGAGAAGTCAGAGAAATATCTGCATCAAATAATTTTACTTTAATAAAGAATATAATTCGCTAGCACTTAAAGCAAATTTTTCTTTCAACTAGTCCCAAGAAAACTTGTAGCTAAAAAACAGAGCTGAAATTGATTAGATGGCTAGATGTGCATAAATAATTGTGCAAAATTAAATAAAGCAGAATAATAATGAATAGGGCTGAATAGCTGTAGGGTACAAAGTTTAGAACTTTCTAAAATTTCATGTATACACAGTTATTTTTTTCTCATGTATACACAATTATTTCTACTGACTCCAAAAATGGCCTTGTTTATTGATCAGCAAATAGCAGTTTATTTATTTTAACTATACATAAAACATAACTTCTAAAGGTCAAAAGCAATAATAGCTTATTTTCCTTCATATACAACCAAAATATTACATCTAGACATTAATGTCTCAGAGTTTGGCTAGCTGCTTTTCAGAATATGAGCTTTTAATTTTAATGCAGCATTTCTCTGCCTTTTCAAAATCTTAATGGACCAGATTTGAGTGTTAAGAAAGATGGATCAAATAATTTTGAATAGCTCCAGGAGAAGAAAATCAAAGCCATTGGATTTATTTTGCTGCATGCATTAGTAGTTAAGTATAAATGAAAGCATTGATTATCAGTCTTGGTTAATATAGACTGAGTAATATTCCAGAGTTATCTGCTTAAAGTTAAAATTAAAATACAAATGAACTTTCCCTCTTAACTTCATGAGTATATGGCAGGCCTTTTAGCTAATGTTACATTAATGCTATATGTGTAATTGTAATATACAGCAATAGGCAATTAAGTCTCTGAATTATGGCTTCAGAATTATAAGACATGTCTCTACAATCTATATATGAAGTTCACTTTGCGTTGGCCACAAATACAAAAACTTAACCTAGAATTCACACCATCTGGGTTTTTTCACGCAGAGAAAAATTTGTCAGGGGACACCGAAGTTCTATGAAATGCTTAAATTTATACAAAGTATGCACCACCATTAAACTCTAGACTTGCAACAGTGTCCTCTTGCCTATGATTAATTACTCAACTGGCTGATTGTGATTCACATGTGGTTCTTCTCTACATGTTGTCTATGAAACAAATACAGGTCAAGTGGTGCATGTCTGCTGTCTCTGTAGAAATAAATCATGAGTTCTAAAGAACTCAGCATTTCAAACATACATTCCACAACTGTGACTTTTGTTGTTTGGCAAGAGGTTAAGAGGATTTCTTTTGACAGAGGATTAAATTTGTTCATATGAGACTGCTAATACCCCAGATATGCTCAAGAGGGTTCTAGATCTTTCTAAATGAGAATCTGATGTATCCTCACTACTTATGAGGAAGGAACAGGAACCCCAAGTGGGCTCTGGAGCTCCCACCTCCACTTGAACAAGAACACCTTCTGTTTCTGTATTTTCTGCAGATGATTTATCTCAAATAATATTTTCCAAGTTTTTCTAAACCTCTTGAGTGCACAGATTTGCAGCAAACTATTTGTTAATTTCATTATGTGGGGCAAATTTTTTGTGTTTTTTAAATTATTATTATGTTATGTTAGTCACCATACAGTACTTCATTAGTTTTTGATGTTGAGTTCATGATTAATTGTTTGTGTATAACACTCAGTGCTTCTTGTAATCCGTGCCCTCCTTAATACCCACTACCGGGCTCACCCATCCCTCCACCACCCTCCCTTCTAAAACCCTCAGTTTGTTTCCCAGAGTCTATAGTCTCTCATGGTCCATATCCCCCTCCAATTCCCACCCCCTTCATTTTCTCCTTCCTTCTTCTAATGTCTTCCCTGCTATTCCTTATGTTCCACAAACAAGTGAAGGCAAATATTTAATTGATTTCTTTTTCATAGTACTTTCTGTGAAAACTCAGCCAGCTTGAATGACATAATGTTACACCTATCCTTAACTTTCTCTGCTATTTTTTTGTTGATGTCCCTGAGTTATAAAATACTGTACCTGACCAGTGGGCTCAAACTGCCTGCTTCTACCCAGCCTTTCCTGGACACCCATACACTGGCTAGTCACTTTTCCTTCTTCTCTGTCAGTGGATATTTACTCATTGATTCAGTGATCCACAGTGACTATGTTCTAAGCACTAAAGAGGCTTTGGGGCTACAGCAGTTTAAAAACAGACTTAGTTCCTGGGAATATTTCAGTTATTTGTCCACGCTGTGCTCTTGCCTGATTTAGCCACTGTGCTCTGTTCATTGTTACCTCTAATTAAGAATCTCTGTGGTACTTTCTATGGTATTTTCTCTTAGGTTAAATATTTTCTACATCAAAGAAAAAGAGTGATGATCTGTATGCATCTGGTGCTTTATTTATTTTACTTATTTTCATTTTTTTGCATCTGGCATTTCAGTGCACTTTCTCCCCACATCAATATTGGCTCTATCTTCTATTGATTACCTATGTCAAATCAAGTGATAATTTAAACTCTGCCCTGCTTGTAGTGTATTTACCTTTTCATGAAAATGTCAACTCTAAGTGAGCAATTTTATTGGTCCCTCCACCCCCATATCCATGGATCTGGACCTGTAACTATAAAATAAAAGACTTCTGGAGAACAGACTATTTCCCTATACTCAACTTTCCAAGGACAGCTTCTTATCTTTACCCCTTTTTGGGTTTGTTTGTTTGTTTGTTTCTTTTCTTTTCTTTTCTCTTTTTTCCTGTGTGGAAGTTCTTCATTCTCTCTATGTATTTGTCCCTTAGGACTAGTGGTGACTTTAAAAGTTCACCTGACATTTTTATTATACTTTCCTCCCAAATGAGGCCATATTATATTCCTCAAGGTCAGATACTGAAGAAGCAAAATCGAATAGTGCAGTCCAAGATAAAAAGTTATACAGTTTAAGGGGCGCCTGGGTGGCTCAGTGGGTTAAGCCGCTGCCTTCGGCTCGGGTCATGATCTCAGGATCCTGGGATCGAGTCCCACATCGGGCTCTCTGCTCAGCAGGGAACCTGCTTCCCTCTCTCTCTCTCTCTCTCTCTGCCTACCTCTCTGTCTACTTGTGATCTCTCTCGGTCAAATAAGTAAATAAATAAATCTTTAAAAAAAAAAAAGTTATACAGTTTAAGAATCAAATTATCTTCTCACAACCAGACCTAAGCTTAGGGACATTGCATTACACAGTTATGCAAACAGTGCCCTCTGCTTTGTGCAGTGTTCAACTCTCATAACCATCCACAGCAGCTCTTCCTTTAACTCGGAATTTAGGAGACTTACTTTTATGACCAATAGAATAAAAATATTTTCCTCGATTATTGTGGTTTTGGAACTATTCCTCTCCTATGTAAGAAAGCAAGGTAAATCAATCGTATGAGTATTTCATAGGGAATAAGGTCTGACTCTTACAAATATACCAGTCTCAATTCCTGGATACATTAGCTAACATTTTAGCAACATTTTGCTTAAATTTTTAATGAGCCCGTGTAGTATATACAGGATCAAAAATATTATATGCAGTCAGCATTTATTGGCCAAATATAATAATGACTCTGTCTTACATATATGATAAAGGGAATACCAATATATATTTTCAAATAAAACACTTCCAGCTTTGCTTATAAGCTAGACATGCATGATTTATATAACCCATACAAGTACTTTATACTCTCCCCAAATTTATGAAAATTAAGGAGGGGATTTTAAGATAAAATTGTGATAAGATTGTCATATTCTTGCTAAATTTCATTTATTTCTTTAAAAAAAGTTAAACTGTTGGTGGGAATGCAAGTTGGTGCAGCCACTTTGGAAAACAGCATGGAGATTCCTTAAGAAATTAAAAATGGAGCTTCCCTATGACCCTGCAATTGCACTCCTGGGTATTTACCCCAAAGATATAGATGTAGTGAAAAGAAGGGCCATCTGTACCCCAATGTTCATAGCAGCAAAGGCCACAGTCAACAAACTGTGGAAAGAACCAAGATGCCCTTCAATGGATGAATGGATAAAGAAGATATGGTCCATATACACTATGGAGTATTATGCCTCCATCAGAAAGGATGAATACCCAGCTTTTGTATCAACACGGACGGGACTGGAAGAGATTATGCTGAGAGAAATAAGTCAAGCAGAGAGAGGCAATTATCATATGGTTTCGCTTATTTGTGGAGCATAAGGAATAACACGGAGGACATGGGAAGATGGAGAGGAGAAGGAAGTTAGGGGGAATTGGAGGGGGAGACGAACCATGAGAGACTGTGGACTCTGAAAAACAAACTGAGGGTTTTGGAGGGGAGGGGGGTGGGAGGTTGGGTGAGCCTGGTGTTGGGTATCATGGAGGGCACGTATTGCATGGAACACTGGGCATGGTGCATAAACAATGAATTCTGGAACACTGAAAAGAAATTTAAAAAAATAAATTAAAAAAAGTTAAGACATTTAAAAGTTTGACAGTTTTATTTAGTAGCTTTTTAAGAGGTTTTTAATTGTACATAACTTGACATGTTTCTGTGACTCCCCTCCCTGATTTCTGTATCTTCTTTCAGAATAAAGGTAGTTCATTGAGTCACAGTCTTAAATGCAAACCAACAAATTATATGCCCAGATTAAAATAGATGGCTTCCCTTTTTACCATTTTTTTCTTTATGTAAAAATCATAGAGCTGAAAACAATACATAGAAGATATGTCATAATGAATATTTTAGGAAAAGGTACTTGAACCACAAAGAAATAAATAATTTTTGCTATCTGAAATGAAAATGCATAATTTTGAATACAATTTTACACTCATGATTCTTGAGAAGTACATCTTTCCCCACAATGATCAAGATAAATGCCTTGGGCATTATAAAAGAAAAAAGTACTAAATGAATACTATCTCTCCAATCTTAAGTTTTAAATATAAAGTAGATATAGCATCCAATCAAGTAAATTACAATCCCTTCTTTTTGAGATTTGCAGTCATCCTTTATACTCCATTATGTCCTTTGTAATAGGACAAGCATATGCCCATAATTTTAGAAGCCTTAAATACATACTAAAGTGAAAGTAGCCAATTGAAAAGGTTACCTACTGTATGATTCCAACTATACACCATTTTGGAAAAAACAAAAATATGGAGATGGTAAATAGATCACTGATTGACAGACGTTTTAGGTGGTGAGAGGGATGAACAGGCAGACCACAGAGGATATTTCAAGCAGTGAAAATATTCTGTATGATACCATAATGATGGATACATTTGTTCAGAACGAAAGAATGTGCAACACCAAGAATGAACTATAAGTTAGACTGTGGGCTTTGGGTAATTGCGATGTGTCAATAGAGGTTCATCGATTGTAACAAATGTCCCACTCCAGTGGGGATGTTGATAATGCAGGAGGCTATGTAAATGTATACCTGGGGGTATGCAAGAAATCTCTGTACTTTTGCCTTATTTTCACTGTGGAAAAAATATGTATATATCCAAAATCTGTTTATTGGTGTCACCTCAACCACTATCAACCTAGTTCAAGTCACTTTCATTGATTTTATAAATTATGAGAATAGTCTTCCTTTCTTTTTTTTTAAGATTTTATTTATTTATTTGACACAGAGAGAGAGAGATCACAAGTAGTCAGAGAGGCAGACAGAGAGAGCGGGGGAGGCAGGCTCCCTGCTGAGCAGAAAGCCCTATGCAGGCTCAATCCCAGGATCCTGGGATCATGACCTGAGCCTAAGGCAGAGGTTTAACCCACTGAGCCACCCAGGAGCCCCATGAGAATAGTCTTCCTTTCTAATAATCTTTGCTTCCACCCTGTTCCTCAATTTATTTTAAAAAAATAAGATTTATCAAATTAATATCTATTTCAGAACATGTCGATCCTTTGCTAGGATCCTATTACACTCAGAGTAAGAACAAAAGTATTTTCAGGGTGGATGTACTTACCCCCATCAAAACCTTTAATTTCAAAGTCGACACGAGATTTACTCTCCCTATCTGGAATACATTTCCCAAAGACAGAGTTCTGTGTTCTCACTTCTCCCAGTTTTTGTTCAAAAAACACCTTTTCACTTAAACTTTCATATAATTCATTCAAAAAGACCTAAAAGTACAACTATTCTACATATGACTCACTATTCTTTTTCACTGTTTCATATTTATCCATAGCATATTTCAATATATAATAAAATTTATTTTATTTTATTTTATTTTGGCAGAATATAATCTCCACTAGGGTAGAAACTATTGAGTAGTTTATTCAGTTATAATGCACCAGCAATACATAGAGTCTTCTTGTGCAAAAATATATGATAAATACTTAAAAGAAAAAAGGATTAGATGACCTTTAAAAATATGTGAATTAATTGAATTAGATTTTTTACAAAAATATGGACTTTATATGTGAGAAGTTTTGTAGGTTATCTCTTCAGTATTCTATAGAAATGAACAGATATCTCTGGGTGGGACAATAAATGAACTCAGATTTCACTGATGGCCTCAGACAAGAGGCACCTGCCTCTGACCAATACAGAACAGCCACTCACTAGGTTATCCTAAAGCCTACTGGTAAGTAGCTGAAATGTTTGTTGTGTTTCTTCCTAAGCCTGTGCAAGTCTCAAGAGACACATTTCTTAGACAACTCAGTGCCAGAGAAACATTACAATCAAAATATATGGTCGTACTATTCCTCCTTTGAGATTCCTATATTCCAGTATATTGAGACCCTAGGTTGGAGATTTATCAGAGAGGAACATAAAACTAATGTGACTACTATGATTTTATTATTGTTGTTTTTCTCCAGAACCAACACATTTTATGAGGAGTTACCAGGTAAAGAACAACCTGGAGCTGAAAACCCTCCCAAAACAAAACCAAAGAGCCTGAACTCAAATACACACTGATTTGAGATTGATTTAACATTGCCTTATAACCTTTAAGTAAATATTATTTATACCAACTTGTTTAATAGAGCATTGTTTTGTATATAAGAACATACATATGCTAACTTCTCAAAGAATGTGAAAGGGCATTAATTAAGTAAAAACTGAGATTATAATCTCACCTATGCATTGATTTCATTATTTTGGTGAAATCTGGGCAACTTTACAAATGCCTTAGTCTAAGAAAGCCCATGCAAAATTGTTTCACTTCAGAAGTGCTAGCCACCGGAAATTATTTAGAAGTGGCTCTTCATAATGAACTCTGAACAGTGTCTCTGGCACGAAGTTGATGCTCAGTAAATGTTTGTTGAATGAGTATGAAAGTCAATAGATAAATTAGTAATTAGAGATAGAAAAATAATAAATTTCCGTAAAATTAAAAAAAAAATAACCACAAACTCTGGTTCATGCACTGTTTCTTATCCTTGTTCACAAGGAAAAACATTGAATGAGAGTAATGACTTCTACCAACTATTCATTATGAACATCCCATTTACAGAGCTGTAGCGACAACTCCCATCTTATGATCATGTTATGTGGAGGTAAAATTGTCCCCTGAATTAATGATAAATGCATCAGGGCCTTTATCCAGTATAATGTTTGAAATGATTAAACTCATGGAATGTTTGCTTAATCTATTTTCCTTTTGCATACATTATGCTCTTTGCCTGAGTCAAACCTATCTTATAATTTTCAATTGAACAAAACCATAACTCATGACCCAATAAATTATTAAGGAACCCTGGCTTGCATCTGATTCATCATTCATCTTACCACAATGGCAGAAAGCCTACTGAATTCTCTTAACAGTTTCTTGCTATGACAAATATTTCCATTCAAAGATGGGAATAGAGTCATATGTGTTTGTATGTGTGTATTTTTTTTTACAAAATTATATTTAAAGCTAACTTTTCAATAAGAATTTATAGTAATAATATTCTTGCTCTAAAAAGTTTTATCATTTTGTTAATATAATTTATAATTTGCTTCTTAACCCTTGGCAGTCTTCCAGAAATAACCATTATATTCTACTTGAGGTCAGGTTGAAAAATGAACTATATAAAGGATAGGATATCAAATTGCTGTTTCTCATCCCTTCATTATCTTTCTCCTTGTATGCTAATATTCTAAGCAAGCCTCTAAAAGTCCAAGGGCATAATATCGTTTAAGTGGGTATGTCACATAATTGGAATAAATTTAGGAAGGCATTGCAATGTTCAAAAAAACGTCAAAACAGATCATTGGACTTATGTCAGTAGCAAGAAATAAGTGTGACCTGCCACATGAGAGTCAGTCACGTAAATGTATGGATACACATTTTTAAAGCACAGAAATAATACTAAATATCTGAATTCCTGGGTGCAAGATCTGAGATTACAGTTCATCATGGTAACCAGTTGAGGAATAAACACGATTTTCCATCTGCTGATATTAACTGTTAGTTATCACATTAAAGTGTGTCATTTTAATGATAAAAATGGAATGTTTGACATCATCAGAAAATATAATCTGCCTCTTCAGCTGTATTTCAAAACGGGCATGAGAACAAAATATACAACTCAAGAAACCTCAAAATAATGTGCATTTTAGAATTTTTTTTTAATTTGAAACTGCTGACATAGCAGCTTTAAAAATTTTGAGGAGAAAATAAAACATCTACAACCCTGATTATTCTTCAGTATTTCATTTGATTTTTGGATATTTCTCTCTGGTTAATGTTGATCACAAAACCTAACGTGCCATTTTATTTTTTTATCCAAGGGTGTAATCGTTTAACTTTGAAAAGTAAAATTGTTCTTCTGAATTTCAGTTACACATTTTATTTTAGGTGCCCCATTATGTGTCTAAAGTGCTGTCAAAAGCAGATTCCTATGTTTCTTCTTTGTTGAAAAGAGGATTTGTAAGAAATTTTAAAACTACGATTTGGATTAATTGTTCAGTTTTCTTCCCTTCATTCCTAATGGTACAGTTGAGCCATATATCTTTTTGTGGGTCAGAGGAGCAAAAAGAAGACAGAAGGAATAATTGTATGTTCATGTCTGAGAGTTTCCTGAACCCAATTACTTAATCAAGAGCAACTTGCACCCACTGATATACAACACCAGGGATAACAAGATGCTGTGGGATGTTCAACTGTGTCTGGAAAACTTCAGAGACTTGCCCTTCTATACTTCTCTCCTACTTTTTTGAAGTTTGATTCCACCATTTCACAAATAAATACTTCAGTAAGACCTTCAGAATAAAATAAGAAATAGAAATAAAACAACCAATGAAAACAAAATGCACCCAGGTGCCCTGTGGATCTTTGGGTTTCCTATCAAAGCAACTGATTGAACCTAGGATCCAGCATGTTTTCAAGACCCCAGGTTCATTTTTCACTTTTGCCATAACCATGATATGATCATAAAATATTTACAAGCTACCATTCATTTGGCTCCTGTAGCCTGGTAACCCACAAGCTTCATGGGAAATAACAGCTGAAGGGTCAGAATCTGAGAAAGTGGGGAATTCTTCAAGCAATATTCAAACTTGTGAAGAATCATTTCTGCTCCTACAGCCATCAACGTTTATAAATTCTCCAATATAGCACAAAATATGTTCTAATATGGTTTGTATAGCAAACATATATTGTAGAATTTGTTAGTAGAATTCACTTAAACTAGAAAAATTTGCGCTCCAATGGCTTCATATGGTACCAGTTTTGCAGTAGCAAATGGAGAGATAATTATTTCAAATGATATATTCCCTACGTTTTAATGGCCAAATATTGAGAAAATGTTGACATAAAAATGGAGAGCACTGAGTAACTATAACAACTGAATCAAGGAAGTAATCAGCCTTGTGTGTCTTGATACAGCAAAACATAATTGAGGCATCATATACTGTAGACAAGAATCAGTGGACTGTAAAGCTGTTATAAGAGCCAAGCTTGGGGCTTCCGCCTTTACTAATTCATGGGGGTTAAACATTGCCCTAGTGAGAAATATCTTGGTGTGTGAGTGCATGGTGCATATGTGTGTGTGTGTGTGTGTGTGTGTGTGTAGGGATTGTACTGAAGGTAATGCTTGAAGTCAGCACTGTTCATTCCACAGTATCTACTAAATCAATTTCAACAGAATTTTTGTTGTATGAAAAAGTCCTGATTTCAAGGATTGCTATAAAATCTTGTTAACAAATAAGACTGAAACAACTTTTTAACAAAATCACTTTGCACAAATTGAATTAAAAAATAAATATTTTTAATATTGATCCCCAAATGTCCCGTTTACTATTTAGATGTGATCTTGCATTCATTAGCAGGTATCTGGTTGTACAAATATTAAGCTGGTATTTCTAGAATTCTTTGGACATATCCTGCTCACCCACAAAAGCAAAAAAATGATTTGGCCATAGGTTCCTCATTCATCATGGAGAGTTATGACAGTAAAAATGCATTGATTCCCTTTGTTCCTAACATAACATACAGTTCTTATCACTGAGGCATAAAAAAGAAAATGTATCTGTTCCTACAGATAAATAGTAGGTAAACATTATGAACATTGTTAATTCATCTAAGGAAATAAACCCAGTGAGCCCAGGTCAAGTCTTTAGTCAATTTCTGTGATAGTGAATGTATAGCCTTTTATTGATTTATTTGAAAACTGCAAACTCAATGGCATGGCATAGCAACTATTTATTTTCACTGACACACATGTGTCTGGTTTTGTAGAAGGAGTGAGGCTGGGTGATGTGCTTCAAGTTGCAGAACTAGGCAGGCTGATTCTCACTACATGGTGGGTAAGAGATTCTCCACATGTTTTCCATTCTGAAGTACATGAAAGGGGACAGACAGAAGCTATGTGGAGAAGGCTTTTCTTGTGGGGATAAAAGAAGTGCAGAAAGGCAAATAGAAACATACAATCCCTCTTAAGGCTGAGCCTAGTAGACGAGCCATTACCTGGGAGAAACTTTTCACCTCCTGATGGCAGAAGAAGAGAGGAAGCAGAAACATGTATTGCTAGAGCTGAAATGATCATAAATACTTCCCCTCCCTTTGAAACGTGTAAGCTGTATCTCTACCCCATGAATCTAAGTGGCTTATGTGGTGACTTACATGCGATGGCTTTCAGTGGCCTACAGAACATTTATTACCAACTGTGAAGAGCACAAAGTCTTGAAAAGTGTTTGGAAATGAGCTTACTCAGCCACTGCTCTGTTGAACCATAAGACAAACATACTAATATGGCCAGGCTAGACTTCTAGACACTGAGATCATCTGGAACGGAAAACAAGCTGTCCTACTTAAACCAGTTAGCCTGCCTAACACCAGACGACAGCTTTCAGCTCACCACTCACTGACCTTGGAGGCAGTGAGGAATCCCAGCAGAGAACAACAAAGCTGAACAAACCAGAGTGACCGCGGGCTCTTTTGCCGAAATAACAATTGATATAACGTTGCTCTTACAAGTTTTAAGTTTAGGGATGGCTTACAAAAAAAATTACCTGATACAAAAATTGTTATCTATAAATGGGTACTGTCTTTTCAAATCCTAAAACATCTGGCAATGGATTTGGAATTGAGTGCTAATCAAAAAATGAAAAATCACCAAACACGCAGTTGGGAAAAGCTGGAGAAATGGTGCAGAAATTATTGAAGAGAGGGAAAAAAATGACAACTTATTTATGTAGTTGTGAAATAATTGGCAGAACTGAAACCCGCAGTTACTTGGCCTAATCAACGTGCATGTTTCCAAAGCGGTCCCCAGACAGAATATTGAAAGTGTTGGTTGAATATTACAAGCTGCATATGATAAAGAACTTTAGGAGAAGGTGAGCCATGGAAGAAATTGTTAAAATTGCGAGGATAATTTTAAAGGGTTACAGAGGAGCCATAAATTATTATTATATGGAAAACAAATTCTTACTTACACCTAGTCTCCAAGCTAGTTTAAGAGTCTCGAAATGAAAGGACTCCTGACACCACAGTTAATATCAAAGACCTGGTTATAATGCTCTGTATTAATGCCTTTAAAAGGTTTAATATGATGCCCCATATACCCATTCAGCTAGAACAACAGGTCTTACATAAAGCTGAAACACAAAATATAGAAAGGTCTATCTCAGAAAGAACTGTAGATTTTTTTCTTTTTTTCCCCCTAATAAATGTACTTTAAGCTTAAAGATATTATTCTCACAAGTTTTTAAGGGAAATGTGGTGACTGTCACTGGAAAGGAATTAAATTGCTCAAATTTCATAATGCCCTTGGGGTTGTCAAACTTCTACAGGCAGGAAGCTTGTTGAGAAAGCTATAAGCTGTAAACATTGGCAATTTCTTCAGGAAGAAAATGGGATATCTCAGGAGACAGAGGAAAGATCCCATATGATGGAGTCAAGAGACATAGAGAATGAGCTAGGGACCTATCCCCACAGATTAGAGCAAGGTGAAGCAGTATACACTACTGCTTGAATAGGCTGACCTGGCACTCTATGGAACTTCAGATCTTTATGGACCCAGTGACTGATATGTGCATCTCATTCCTCATTTTCAAAATATGAGAATTTGTCACAGCCACAATTTGGCTCATCATGATACTTACAAGTGTGAAAAGAAAATCGTTTTTTTCCCCTTAGTTCATTGATCTCTAGATTAAGAGGCACCACACTTGAAAAGCTGCACAGAAGAGTTTTATTGCCACTTGGACCCAATAGAGATGATAAGTAATGCAAAATATGATTTAGGATTTTGAGGCCACAATTGGATGATAATTTCAGGAGTCTTTGGATGGAAGTGATCATATTTTGCACATGACAAGAAATAGGAATATTATAAGTCTGGTAAAGACGGGGGCACCTGGTTGGCTTAGTCAGTTAAGGCTGACTCTTGGTTCCAGGTCAGGTGGCAATCTCCCACTCATGGGATTGAGCCCCACATTAGACTTCGCACTCAGCACAGAATCTGCTTCAGATTCTCCCTCTCCTTCCTGCTCACTCTCTCTCTCTCTCTCAAATAAAACAATAACTAAAATCTTAAAAATAAATAAATATGGTCAAGATTAGGACAGTTTACAAAATTAACTCTAAATACTTCCCCTTCCATCAAAAGTGGTCTATTTTTGACCTTTAAATCTAGGTTGACTATGTGTCTTTCCTTGGCTAGTAGGACAACTTGACTAGTAGGACCATCTTCTAAAAGTTATACACAAATATTGCTTCCTAGAGCTGACTGTAATAAGTTTTCCATCCCAATAACTTATGGCTCTTACCCTACCATGTAGCTAAATGTTTTACTTTCTGTGAAGTTCATTGTGGAATATTTGCATAGTCTCCAAATTACCATGGTGTACAACAACAACAACAAAAAGAAGATGATTTTCAAATCTTCACTTTCTTAATTCACTCTGGAATCTTTAGCAGTTTGTGGATAGTAGTCTGGGTAAAAACTTAAGAATAGTTTTATTGATGCATGGGGCAGTGTTTCAATTATATTATAAATCACCATTTTTGTTAGCTTGTTAAGTTAGACTTCAAACCAAAAATGTATTTGTATCTTCATGAGATACAAATGAGATACTTCATGAGTACAGCTAAATTTAAATATAAAAGTTAATTATATAATATTCCATATCATTATAAAACATTAGTGATAATATTAAAACATACAATTTTAAAAACTTTAGTAGTTTTAATCATTTAACACAAGTATAAACATCTTTCTCCTTTGATCACAGTCTTGTATTACTTTGCAGCTGAAATAGTGGAAGATATCAAGCCAGGTTTTACTTTTCTTCACAATAAAATATATACAGATATATATTTAAGTAAATATTGATTTATATAGATATAGATAAGATATATTTCATGTATGAGATGTCAAATATATATGTAATACACAATTTTTCCTCACAGTAAGATATGTATTTTATACATATATGTTTTTGAGTAATAATTCCCAAATATATTTGTGCTCTAAAATAATTTTTAAGAAATATACATGAACGTCTGCATGATAAAATACAGATGCTTAATTTTAAATTATTTAAATTAAATATAGTATAATATGCATTACAATAATAATTAATGTGTATTGCTCTGCTAGTAAGAAAAAAGTTATAGACTTTCATTAAGTCCATAAGTACCTGCCATGTATATGGCCTTTCATTATAAATGTTATATACACAAAAAAACTGGAAGATAATTATTTTGATTAAAAGAAGATTCATTTATTTGGAACACTTAAGCACTTTAATATTTAACAAAAAAGTCTTTCAACACACACAAACGGCTGAGTTTTTGTCTCCTTGGACCAAGAATACAGTTTGAAGGCTGAACCTTTAAACCATTCAAAGTTATCCTAGAGACAAACTAAACATTAAATTAGTTTCAAAAGCAATTCAGTATAAGCTCTTCATAAACATAATAGGGATTGAAAAAAAGTTTGTTGATTCATATTTGTTGAATAAAGTTGAACTTGGATTTACCCCAACATGATGGTTCTTCTATCCCTAGAAAACGGTGGCAGATTGGATGATTGTCCCCATTCGCCCTCACTTTTGATGGAATTACACATGTGTACTCTTCAACATTTGACCTTGTATCTCTTCCCATTATATATGGAATGTTCTTCCTCCTTCTATTGATGTTGGACTGCCAGATGATAATTGCCAAAAGAAGGAGGGCAGAAATGTCAGTATGCCAGTTCTCAGTGTAGGTCTTCAGAAACATCATATGTTTTACTACCTTTCTAGTATCCTGTAGATAGATATCTATATATATATATATATATATATATATATATATATATATATATATGGGGGCAGTGGGTGGGGGTTCTGGTCTCATGTTCAGAAGACATATGGAATAAACGTGAACCCCACTCAAGTTTGGAGAATGAAGCTGAGCCACTTCATTTTTCCCCATAGGAATCAATCAATCAATCACTACTCATTAATGAAAGACAATGACACTTGTTGTTAATTGTTAACTATATAGCAATTACAGAAATAACCTATAGTCTCCTTAGGTATGTAAATCCAATCTAGTTATGAAGAGAAATATGGTTAGTTTTTTAAAAAGAATGACAAAGACTATCCTTCCTTCCTTCCTTCCTTCTTCCCTTCCTTCCTTTTCTCCTTCCTTCCTTCTTTCTGACCTTCCTTTATTCCTTTCTTATTTTACTAAACCCTAAAAGAAAAGGTATTTAATAGAATATATAATATAGCTACAATGTGTTTGGTGTGACTATTAAAATTTTAAATTTATACTTATACCCTTTGTGTGAATCTCAAATATTAATTTTTTTGTTCATCTCTCTAAAATCACTAGATACTTCCACCTTTCCTTTCCCAAACAGATGGAACTGACACATTTCATATGGCATGAAACTTAACCAAAGGCTGAAGTGCAGCCTCATGGCATTTTAACTCTTTTGTCTTTGGATACTCATTACATTCAACAAGATAAACCAGGGAAGAAATTATTCCTAGATTTTGTACATAAATATTTCTGAACGGACTCTACATCTACTGTATCAACAGACTATCTATCTGGTAATAAGAAAGTTGAAATGTGCATGGGGAAGTGAGGAACAGAAACAAAATATAGACATATCTGAATTCTAGAGGTATTAAATCCTTCCTGTGTTAATTTTATATTCTTCTCCTTTTCCTTCTGATTCTTTGGGCTTGAAGCCATGAAACAAGAAATAGGAAGTAAAAATTGAGACAACTACATTTTTTTTTTTTTTCATTCCCTTTGCTGTATCTTTTATCTCTGTGACTTACTCATTCTGTAACTGGAAGCCTCTATCTCCCACTCCCCTTCATCCATTTTGTTCATCCTTCCAGCCTCCTTACCTCTGGAAACCAGCAGTTTGTTCTCTGTATTCAGGTTTGATTCTGCTTTTGTTTGTTTACTTATTTGCTTTGTTTTGTTTATAGATTCTACATATGAGTGAAATCATGTGGTATTTGTCTTTCTCAGTCTGACCTATTTCACTTAGCATAATACCCTCAAGATCTGTCCATGTTTTCACAAAATGGCAGAGTCTTGTCCTTATTTTATCACTGGATAATATTCCAGAAAAGAAAGATATATATATATGTATATATATACATATATATATATATGTATATATATATATATATATATAGAGAGAGAGAGAGAGAGAGAGAGAAGAGAGAGATAGATATTGATATCTATATAGATAGATATAGATATAGATATAGATATAGATATAGATATAGATGTAGATATATATCTTACCCATTCATCAGTCTACTGGATACATAGGTTGCTTCTGTGTCTTGACTATTGTAAATAATGCTGCAATAATCATTGGAATGCATATATATTTTTAAATCTATATTTTCAAATTAGTGTTTTCATTTTTTGAGTGAATACCAAGTAATGGAATTATTGGATCATATGGTAATTCTATTTTTAATTTTTTGAGGATTCCTCCATAATGTTTTCCACTATGGATGTATCAATTTACCTTACCACCAACGGGAACAAGGGTTCCTTTTTCAAAATGTTGATTTAAAATTTCACAGGAAACAATAAAGAGAAATGGCTTTGTAGATAGTCTGAAGATACCACCATAAAAATCTGCTCCTCATGCAAATACATGTTAACAGTTAACATGTTAAAATGTTAACAGGAATCAAGGCACACAGGGAATGGGTAGCATTGAGAGGGAATAAAGCAAGACCTAGGAATTTTTTAAATGGTGGAAATTCTGTGACTATGAGTTTAAGTTTTCATACATCTCAAAAAACAACCCCATTGCCCCCTAATTCAGAAGATCCGCCTATGTATTTCATTGGATTTGAGCTCCCATTTTTGCATGCTAATCCCAGACATTTTGTCTGTGGTTATTGGCTATTTGCTGAAAATTGCTAGAATATTTATTGTCAATCTTCAAATATGCCTTCCCAAAACATTTTCAGCTTTATTTTAATTGGCAATTACTCTTTATGCTGCTTTTATAGTCCATATAAGATATAAATTTTCTCTTTATGATAAAATTAATGTAGATTGACTAGGGTTTAGAAAATATAAAGAATAAAAAAATTATGGCATAATGAAAACATGTATTTCCAATTTAAATAAATAAATATATTTTATTTTTGTTTGTTGGATCCATTTTAGTTTCTTTCATTGTATATGCATTAGCAGTTTTCTTTCATCTGTGTCCTTATTTTGTATTTTAATCCACTTTCATTTCTGAAATAAAATGTTCCAATCCCCTATATTATGACATTGAGTAGCTGGTAGACTGGTATTTTAACTAGCTGAAGACAAGTGCTGCAGAGAGTCCAAAAAGGATATTGTTAACTAAAACAGCAAAGGGCACCAAAGACAAAGATTCATGCAAACACAGAAACCATGCAAGAATGTCGTCTTCCAAAGGAAGGTAGACAAATCACAAGGCTAGCCACATGGTCAATAGATCAAAAAATAATGTCGATACTAGAAGTCCTCTGCCAGGGAAATGAGGCCAAGATTATACAAAGCAGAAGCAAAGGAAGTGAATTAGTTTTTTTTTTTAAATCACTTATTTTGGTTTAATTTGTTTTCATCAAATGACCGAGCTTGCTTGATCGGGCTGACTTAAGGAACTGACAGATGTTTGCGTAATTTTCTCAGATACACACTATCTTATTCATCCTTGTGTTCTCCACTATATCTGACCGAAATCCTTTCTAAATAAAAGTGCATAAGGCGACCTGGGTGGCTCAGTCAGTTAAACATCTGCCTTTGGCTCAGGTTGTGATCTTGGGGTCCTGGGATTGAGCCCCACATTGGACTCTCTGCTCAGCAGGGAGTCTACTTCTCCCTCTCCCTCTGTTCTTTCTCTCTTTCTCTCTCAAATAAATAACTAAATAAAATATTTTTTTTAAAAAAAGGAGCTAATTTTTAAAAAAGTGCACAATAACGATTGTTGAATGGATAGATGTGTGGATAGTAAGACGGTGCTTACCGGACACCTGTAAGTGGCCTTGTCCTTGTCCCAGAATAACTTAAAATGCTCTTTCTGTTTTGGCAAGTTTTCACTGACTCACAGAGTGCCAGTTTTCAGAGCTGAACTTGTCACATGAATCTCGTTTACACTGCACACTGCTTTTATCAACAGCATATCACCTCGGTTCTGTCCACTGGGGCTTATTACTTTAACTTTTTTAAAGATTTTATTCATTTATTTGAGGGAGAAAAAGAGAGACAGAGCACACGTAGTGGGGGGGGGGCAGAGGGAGAGGGAGAAGAAGACTCCCTCCTGAGTAGGGCTTGATCCCAAGACCCCAAGATCACAACCTGAGCTGAAGGCAGATGTTTAACCAACTGAGCCACCCAGGTGCCCCCTATTACTTTCACTTTTTTAAACTTTCCCTTGAACATATATGGTTTTCGTTTCCTCTGAAACAAAGAACACGAGAACCTGAAATCAATGGTCACATTAACCTTTCTTCTTATCAGCTACAAGACAGAGATATCACTTTAACTCTCTATCTTGACAGTGCTTTTTTCTATATTTTTTCTCTTATATTCTTTCACTTGCAGGCAATAGATTGTTAAATTATTCAGAACAAATGTCTGTATTTCTGCAAATGAACATAAGAGCAATTAGTTAAAAATGGAATAAGTGACAAGAAATATAATATGCATCATGCAACTTTTTAACCGAATTTTTAAGAGGTATTAGAAGTGTTTCCATGTTAAGAAAATTATATAGAACACAAAGCACTTGATAATAAATAATCTTTAACTTCTGTAATACCAAGTCTCCTTTAGTTTAATGTAAGTTACTATTTAAAATGGAATGAAATAAACTCGTCAACCATTTGTCTAAAGTGCTGTTAACAAGCAATATTTCGACTGTATTTAAATTACCATCACATGTAGTTACAAATCATATTATTGTGTATATCATCTCAGTTGACGTGTTCACCCACACTTCATTACTTTTTCATATATTATTTTTTGGATTTTTATGAGGATATAGCCATTGTTTGGGGAAAAGAAATGTACGTTTTTTTCCTCTCTCTTAAAAATCATACCAGAATTTGAAATCAATCTTTTTTATTACAGTTTAATTAGCCTTTTTAAGAAAATGTTCAGTTGAATTTCACAAAGACTTTATACCACTATTGGTTTCTACTACTTTATATGCAGTGTTCTGTGTGCTAAGACGTATAATGTGAATGATGAGACATATGCATATAAATATATAATATTTATACATTTTAAATCTTTCTTTAAAACAAGAGAGATGATCATTTTCAAACTATATTAGTCTCATTTATCTCCATGATGCCATTAATGCTGTAAAATGTTGCAGCAACATTACTGACTCCTGAAGGCCTGCCTAAGCCGAGCTCCTCAGCCGCATGATTAGATTGTCGATATAACTCAGGCCTCTCACAGAGAATGAGCCGACCGGCTGGCTCCTGTGCTTTGTAAACGTGTTTGCTTGATTAAGTAGCTCTGAACATATTGAGGCCTTTCCTAATTTCGTGCATATGTGCTTGCAGAATCGTCTCTATTACTGCTTCAAAAACACACTTAAGATCTGCACTTTCGTTGTTTCTGTCTCATACACTTCATTCAGTGTATTTCAGTTGCTAGTCACAAATGAGCAGATGAGAAAAGAAAATGCAACTTGTAAAATTAGGTGAAAAATGAGTGTTATGATGATCAGCATTATAAACTGACACATTTCATTTACTTTTCCAATTAAGGGATTAAATAAGGCCTCCAAATGTACAGAGAACATATTTAAGAAATTTGTCAAATGCCTGTGGTGTGGAAAGGGTGCTCTTTAATCGGATATGAGGGGGGATTTTTTGTTACTGAGGCATATGATTCCCTTACCTATTTTTAATATTAACCACTTATTGGATATATGGTTCACAAATATTTTCTCCCATTCCATAGGTTGCCTCTGTGTTGTTAATTGTTTCTTTTTGTGCAGAAGCTTTTTAGTCTGGTGTAGTCCCACTTGTTCATTTTGGTTTTATTGCTTGTACTTTTGATTTCATGCCCAAAAAATCATTTCCAAGGCTAATGTCAAGGACTTTGTCTTTATATTTTCTTGCAGAAATCTTACATTTCCACAACTTACTTTAACTTCTAATCTACGTGTTGACTCCTGTGAGTATGTAAGAAAGAGGTCTAATTTAATTATTTTATTTGTGAATATCAAGTTTTTCCCAGCATCATTTACTGAGTGACTTCGCCCATTGAGTATTCACGGCTCTATATACGCATAAGTTTACTTCCAGACTCTTGATTCTATTCCATTGTTTTATCCCAGTATTGTACTCTTTTGAACATTGTAACTTTGTAGTATGGTTTGAAATCAGGAAATGTGATGCTTCCAGGTTTGCTTTTCTTTCTTAAGATCGTTTTGGCTATTTGGGGTCTTTTGTGGTCTCATATAAATTTTAGGATTTTTTTTTTTTTTTGTAATCTATGAAAAGAAATGCCATTGGAATTTTTGCCAGATTATTTCAACTCCTCAATATTTCTAATTTGAGATATTATCTTCCTTTTAAATATTTAGCATTTTCTGTAAAATTGAAGTTAGTTCTAAAAAAAATGTAGATTCAGGGGGTGACTGAGTGGCTCAGTCAGTTAAGCATCCGACTCTTGATTTCAGCTCAGATCATGATCTCAGAGTCCTGGGATTGAATCCTATGTGGGATTCTCTCTCTTTTCCTCCCCCTCTCTCCCTTCCCCCCACTCACATGCACTCTCTCTCAAATAAATAAGTGTTTTTAAAAACGTAGATGCAGGGAGTGCCTGGGTGGCTCAGTACTTAAGCGTCTTCCTTCAGCTCCAGTCATGATCCCAGGGTCCTGGAATCGACCCCCCATCTGGCTTTCTGCTCTGGGGGAAGCCTTCTTCTCTGTCTCCCACTCCCCCCTGCTTCTGTTCCCTCTCTTGCTGTGTTTCTCTCTGTCAGATAAGTAAATAAAATCTTTTTTAAAAAGGTAGATTCAGGTTTTTGGCTAAAATGCACCTTAGTGGTTGTTTACTTTGTAGTACCTAGCATTTCCTAATACTTGATCATCTGATCTCCTACCATACTGTGCTAGGATTCAATGATTTAGGTACTGATACTAGTTGTTTTTTTCCTTTTCTGAGTAGTGAGTAACACATATGGTATTTTTTTGGCATTATACAAATTTCTTCTCCAGAACCCATTCCCTTAACAGTCTTGAAAGCAGTCATTGATATTTGAAACAAATTATATACATATATGTATGTAAAATAAAATTACGGTTTTGAAATTATTTCATTCCCTCATTGACTGATGCCTTTTGGTTATACTGACATAGAGTTTCTTCTGTGGAGATTGGATTAGTGTTTAATTTTATTATTTAATTACCTTATTTTCAAGGAAGAAACAAATTTAATAACTACCTCTAATGATGATGTATGGATTTTATCTAGCTTTTCCTTTTTTGTGAGTAATATTAAGAACTAATTGATTTGTTAATTCAGTAAATATTTATCCAATAAAATAATTATTGTTTAGCAACTTTAATAGGGGAATTCCCTTAAAGTAGATTCCTATATCCTATGTATATAGCCCCTGCAAATTATTGTAAGTTGCCTTTTTTCCAGCAATATAATGTCATAGGTTTGTCTTGTGTCCTCCTTCCTTCATTCTGGAATCAGCCATTCTCCAAGGAGGTCTGATTCTGCTTACTGTAGAATGGTATTAGTAACCACCACCTGATGCTTGGGTTATTCATTATTATTGACGTAAAATTGCTTCCAATACATTTAGAAGACAGAGCTAAAAAAAAGTATATACATGCATACATGTCTTTAAACATGTTTATATTTAAATGGCATATAAGAACATTAAAAATATATGCACTTATTTTTATACATTTATGTATTACATATAAAATGCATTATAAATATACATTTATGTATTAAAAACTTATATAAGTATATATCATATACCCATGAATTCATATTGAAAGTTTCAACTTAATTTTAATATTATAGTGTTTCTATTTGTTATATTTTATAATTTTACATATTTTCCCCTAAACCAAAAATCTGGATTTGTAACATCACTAACCTAATTAATTACTTGTTTTATCTTGAAATATATAATAGTAGCCTCAAAACAAAATATCAGTTTGCTAATAAAAATAGCACTATACTGTGAAATTTAAAATTTCCTTTTATTTTTTATTCAAATACATCCAATATAAGGTATAAAGGACAGTGAATACCTTTTCCTATGTTACTTGATGTAAATTATTTTCTCTTGTGTTAATACTATGAAATTGATGTAAAATTAGGTTGATTTATTTTCATTTGTATTTATATGTAGGGCTTTTCTTCTTCAAATCTAGGATGTTTTGTAGTAATTTTTTTTTTTCTGTATCAGAAGTGTAATTACTTGATTTGAGGGCAAAAGTTTTGTAGAAATGTCTTACCTTCACCTTTGAACTTGTGACCGTATCATCTCTTGCTTGCTAAAGGTAACTAACTAATGGTGTTACATGGTTCTGAACTCTGCTGATCAGAATAAAAAAATGCAATGCTCTGTCTTTTTAGAACTTCTTTTAACTAAGAATTTTAGTTATTTTCCGGCGTTCTTTGAGTTCTAATCATTAATATTTGTTTGTTCTGTCATTGGATTATGAGTCCCTGGATGTAGAAATCGTGTTTTATCAGCATTTCATAATGAAAATTTTTGTTGATTAATTTATTATTCATTTGTTAGTTTGTTTCACTTTTGGCCTCTAATAAGTACTTACTGATTCCTCGTGGAGAAAGATTGTAAATGCAGTTTATGTATCAAGAGCCCACACCATTCTTCAAGGATTCTGAAATGGTTTGTCCTGTTTTCCAGGTCTCCAGAGAGTGACATTTCATTTCCTCACACCAGCCTTGTTTCATGACACCTGCAGACAGCTGTGTCCTTCCTACTCCAGCTGCCTGTTTTATCCTAACCCTAGCTTGTTCTTGGGAGAGTGAGTCCTTCTTGAAGGGTTTTGCCAGGAAGGGACAAAGGAGACTTCCCGGTGTCCTTGGTCCTTTTAAAGAGCCCTAAGTTTTCTTGATTCATTCCAGTGTCTCTTGAGCTGTTCATAAATTCCCCAAAACACATTTTTTTTTCCTTTTCTTAGGAGTCATCCATATTTTTAGATTCGTTGCAGATCAGAAAAGAGTTCTTTTTAAATATATTTTATAATTGGTTTGTAGTAACCTTAATATCTGTAATTTAGAGATTATTACATTGCTTCCAGCGATCATTTTCTATGTATTACTTCTTTCCTTTAATCTTCCTAAGCTCTACAAAGATATTATTATATTTTTTTTTATACAGAAGGAAACTATATCTTAAGTGTTAGAGATTTTCTCAAGAGTTTCCAGTTAATAATAATAAAAAGGGGCCACATTTTGAAGTCAGTTTTGGTAACTTCAGTACCTGAGTTCTGATCACTAGACCAATGCAACTCCTTTCCTAACAGTGTAAAATATTTAAACATTAAATTCACCTAGATATTCCCTAGGATTGCCTGTGTCATTCTGCCATTTCAGTTTTGAGTTTACAGCTACCCATAGACTACAAGAATGATGAAAAGACCCCAGATATATAACTTTTTCTTGGCTTATAAAATAAGCATTGGCTATACTGAGCCATACTAGGGCCAGAGACATAAGTCAAAAACAGTAATACTGATCCTGTACAGATTTAAAATTTCATATTTTGTTCCTCTAAAGTTTTGTATTAATTGAGATTTTTAAATTTATTGCGTTATTAATTGTCTTAATTAATGAGGGCTTTTTGGTGTGCACCTTAATTCTATGCCCAAAGGAAGTATCTCATTCTCCTCATCCTAGACCCCACCCTGAAAAAAAAGAAAGGTGTTTGTTATTAGAGACCCCTCTAAAAATCAACCAGTCAGTATGTACCATGTCAAACTCAGAGAGACATCTTGGGAGATAATAAAAAGCAGAGTCATGATCTTGGCCTTTAGAAGCTTTCAATGAAGTTATGTCCATAAACCATTGGTATGCAAATGCACAATATGGAAGAGCATATGGCAGTGTGAAATAAAGATAATTTGCTTTCTAGTTCTAACAATAGCAGGATCCAAATGTGTCAGAGGGGTCAGAAAGTGTGTTACTGTGTAGATGAAGCTTGATCTGGAATTTCAAGAATTTATAAGAATCAGAGAAGACTAGGACACTGCATTTTAGGGCAGTGTCGTGAGACAGTTACAGAGATCAAGAATTTGTGGGATTTGGGAGGAGGAATTTGTAGTCATTATAAAGGTAGTATAGATGGATCAGAAAGTTCATGGAGAAAATTAGCATAGAAAATTTGTAAAATTTGATTGTGAAGAGTTTGTAAGGATACCAAATCCAGGATAAATTTAAAAACAAAATGCAAGGGGATCAAATTTCATTGGAAGTACTGGGTGAGATTATTTTGGTAAACAGGAAGAATTGTAGGGATAGAAAACTCCCCCTGCATATTGAAGTCTGAAATGAAAGTGACGTGCAATGGAATATTTTAACTTCCGTCACATAATAGTAACTTTATTCACCAAAAATAATGATTGCGGCACTAACAATTATTGACAATATACCATGTGACAGGCATTACTCCTATAGCTACAAAATGCATGATACACATGGAGAGATTTATTAAAGAACTCAGAAGAAAAGTTCTCCATTATTTATCAATATAAATGATGTTACTTATATTTTAGGCATTTTATCATATTAAGAAAGTGTTTTAAACAAAATGATTCTTCATCACTTATTGAATAGTTCACTTTTTTTTTTCCTATTTCTTCCTGTTAATATAAAAGATCACATTACTGATATTTAAATGCTAACTCACTTTTTGATTCCAAACATAAGCTCTGGATGGTTAGGAAGGATTTTCCTTTCTATACTTAGTAGCTTTAATTTCTTGACTTTTTAATTTTATTTTACATTTGTAATCCTCCCTGCCTTGGTATCTTTACCAGGTTTAGTAGAGTAGTTGCTGAATCCATAAAATCACTTGGAAGCGTTTCCTTTTTTCTGAAAAAGTTTTTTTAGTTATGGTTGAGGTTATATTTTCTTTAAATATTTGGAAGAATACAAAAATTTATCTGAATTTGGAGTCACATTATGTCTTATGTCCTTTTTGATCATATTGGATTTTTTTTTGAAAAGGTTTAATTGCATATTTGATTTCTTTACAATATCTCGGTATATTTTTCCTATGTTTAAATGTTTAAAAGGGCTCACAAGACTCCACAGAGATTTAAAGGCAAGAAATATAGTGCAGCAAGAGAAGAGAATGCGGTCACACATTGCAAGTCTAAAGAACACCCCATGCATAAGCTACCCTTGGACCCATGATCCCTGTGTGACATACTGTGTCCCCAGTGTGAACCTCACATTGTTATGAGGAGTCTTGGCTTGGGAGAGCTCACCCAAAGAGCTCTCAGCATCCCTTTATATAATCAAGTCAGCCTTGTCAAACCAAAAGTGAAGACCATAATTTTGTGGGTTGCAACCTCAGAAGCCCCCCACCCCTTGAAATTTAAAACCAGTCCCAGCAAGGAGAGCAGGAGGAGATGGAGGAACGGGGAAGCCACTCCAGGTTGCTAGGCAGCAGGTTCAACAAGTAAGGGAACCTATATAAGAGGCTTGTCTGGGGCTGCTACAGGATGAGTACATCTCAACACCCACTCACCAAGTCTTTGTAGTTTATTGAGAGACCTTAAAGGTTACACCAGTTATTTATTCCAAATGTTCTCAACAACACCTTACTCTCTCAAGCCTGGGTCCTAGCATGGGGGGATAAGTGGAGAGAGCATTTCAGGTACAGGGGAGTTAGTAAGTAGTTTCCAAATGCCTCGAGGGTCAAACCTGAGGTCATGTCTTCTTGATGACTTCCCCCAACATGGGTAACAAAGGACTTTAATAGCACATTACAAAATCCATTGCTGTCTCTTGGATAAGACTAAAAAGCTAGAAATCAGGCATCCCCAGGGACAGTTTTCAGGCCAGTGAGATTTTTTTCTTAATTTCTTCTTAAGGAGATTTGGTAAGATTTTTATTTGGAGTTTATCCACATTATCTAAATTGTAGATAATTGTAGATAATATTGTAGATAATTATAGATATTGTGGAAAATTATAGGTAATATTCTTTTATTATCTTTTCAATGTCAATAAGATCTGATGTGGCTCTCTCATTTCATGCTTTATATTGCTATTTTGTGTTTCTTCTTCATTTTAGTCTTATTCAGGGCTCAAGATGTATTAATGTTTTTAAAAGAACTGTGTGACTTTTAAAATTTTCTCTGTTGTCTTTATTTATGTTCTCTTTCATGTATTTAGGCACACAGATACCCATTCATGTGTACACATGTGTAAATGAGGCCAAGATTGCTTCAGATCATCTATATTTTTTCTGATGTTCTTTTGTTTATTCTATCAGTTAATGGATGAAGTCTTCCACAATGAGTATATTTAGTTTGACTTTAAAATTGTTTTAAACTAGGGACGCCTGGGTGGCTCAGTTGGTTAAGCAGCTGCCTTCGGCTCAGGTCATGACCCCAGCATCCTGGGATCGAGTCCCACATCGGGCTCCTTGCTCGGCGGGGAGCCTGCTTCTCCCTCTGCCTCTGCCTACCACTCTGTCTGCCTGTGCTCATCCTCTCTCTCTCTCTCTCTCTCTCTCGAACAAATAAATAAATAAAATCTTTAAAAAAAAAAGAAAGAAAGAAAAGTAAAATTGTTTTAAACTAGACTGACAAGTTTAGTTTTTTCAATGGAATGATTAATCTTTCCATTTAATATAAGCACTGATATATTCAAATCTACAACTACTATTTGCTTCCCATCTCATAGAATTGCATTATTATTTTTTTCTTTATCTTTTTAATTAATTGAAGACTTTTTATTAAGCCATTTATTGGAATGATTTCATTACTAATATATTATTTTACTATATATCTTTGGTTTCTCCAGAAAAACTAGAGAAAAAGTAACCAGCCAGTGCATCATGTTCAGACTTGGGATTCTAAGTCTAAGGTGAAATGTGGCAAGTATGATCATGAGTTAAATTCCTTCAATGTGGTGATATTTGATATATATTATATAATTTTCTATGTATAGTGTGAGGCAAAGATAAGAGAGGCATAAGAATTGTAAGTTAGAATTATGTACGAGTCTTATTCAGGCTTGCTCCTAGGATGTTGAATTGGAGTTGAGTACTTATTTATGTATCAAGTGCCCCCAAGTGTGGGAAAGACAAGATTGCATGCACTGGAAATTAGGTGGCCGCCAATGTTTGGTTTGATTAACTTTGCATGCTCTACCAAAATTGCTGTATTAGCCCGAATGCAACATAATACAATAGCAGCAAGAGAGGACCTTAATTTCAATAAGTTGTTTTAAATGGTACATCTAAGACAAAAAGGAGATGAACTCCATAATGTCAGCCTATACTAGAAATGGCCCATGTATTTAGAAAAGTGCAAATAGACAAGACCGCTCTTATAAATATGTTCTCAAATGGAATCCTTTTCAGTTGTTCGTAGTTGGGGAGAAAAAAAGACAAATGCAAATGTGGTACTATTCATTTTGAGGTATTTTCCATGAACATCAAGTTGGGATGTGACATTTAAGTGATAGAAATGAGAAATACTGGGACTCCTGGGTGCCTCGGTTGGATAAGCATCTGCCTTTGACTCAGGTCCATGATTCCAGGGCCCTGGGATCAAGTCCTACATGGAGCTCCTTACTTGGTGAGGAACCTGCTTCTCCCTCTGCCTGCTGCTCCCCCTGCTTGTACTCTCACTCTCTCTCTCTGACAAATAAATAAATAAATAAAATCTTTGAAAAGAAAAAAAAGAAATGAGAAATATTATGATCTTGTATTAAGAAAGATCATATGCAGCTGGACAGGATACATGTATATGAATATACTCTAATACATAATTAAAATATTTTTAGATAAGTCTCTTTTTTTTTTTCAGTTACTGTTAAGATGCTATGAAGAGGAAATGACAAATATTCCGTATTTAAACCCTTTTATTTATTTATATTTTCTGCCTTGCTAGCATAACTTGAAACTTTGTTAAACTCTTAATGACTTTTTCTTTTTAATCAGACTATGTCACAGAAAAGTTCTACGTTCTGACATTTCTTGTTGTACGGCCATTCTTGAATTGGTATTATCTTTGATTTAGTTTCATTAACGCTACTGAAATATTAAGGTCAGAATTTTATTTATAAATGATATTCAAAAAGTCAGTGCAATTGGCAGCATTGTGTAGAAGGTCATAGAGGGAACTCTACTTGTAATAAGTCAGCATCATAGGGAGAAAAATCTTTCATCTAGCAAATGTCCATCTTTGATATTAGGTCATGTGTCTGTATTATTATCTCCTCATCAGTCATTGGTCCGTCTTGTCACTCTGACTAGGATCCTAAATGGTAAAATATAATTTCTTATAACAAATTATTTTTACCCTTCCCAATTTTTTTTTTTCAACACTTTCCCTATCCTTCACTCTTCGGGTCAGGATAAGGAAGTAATTTTCTGCCCAGAAGTCCGACCACTCAACTTAACTGCCAAGGTGACACAAAACAATTCCATTTGACAATTGCTGGCACTGTATCGATGATGCTTCAAGTCACAAAGTACTTTTCCAGAACACTAGTCTTTTCTTCCTTTTTCTTTTTCACTCTCACTCTCTTTTAACATTCCAGGTGGTTGCAAAGCTTGCCAACTCATAAAATGGCTAACACTAAATCAAGGCATACATGGAGATTTCTTGATTTTTCCTCAGCATAATTTAAACCCTTAGCTAATAAATTGTAAAACTTTAGCTCTACTGTTTCAACTATGTTTGCTTAAAAATAATAATGTTCTCCATCAAATAACTAATAACTGTATATTGGGCATTATCATGCATGCCCTGTTAAAAATGAAATAAAGATAAGATTTTTAAAATTGTTGAGAAAAAGCTAAATGACTCTATGTCTATGGGAGGGAGGTTGAGGAAGTGGGCAGGGATTGGTGTGTATGGCAACAGACACTGTGTAAGTCAAGCTACTTCCCACCATAACAGATTAACTTTACACCCCTGCCCCTGTTAGCAGCCTGACAGAAAAAGAAGGGTGTCCTTCGCTATGTATAAATATAATTGCTTCAGTCTCTACTGTTCTCCTACACTCTATTGTTCTTTTACTTGGGTTTGAAAATGAGCTTTAAAGCTCTCTGGCTGTGGAAATAATGTGAAAATTGCTTAATACATTGTATGAAAATTTCAGTACATAAAAAATTGTAGATATTCAGTGGAATGTTATTTTCTTCCTATAAGCATAAAATTTGCTTTTAGCTATTTGTAAGTCTAGGGTCAAATCACCTTTGTCCAACCAATGTTTGAGATGATTTGATCCTGGCTATGGCATTTATAAGTTTGATCCTACTATTAAGTTTTAGGAGTCAGTAATTTCATTTGAAACAGCTTGGGCTGTTAACCAGGCCACCTCTTCCTTTATAGAAACCTGGCCTTACATTTTTCCCTTCTCAGCACTGCGAGGTTGAAAATCCTGTGTAGTCCTCGGGCTCTTCAGCAGATCCATCCTTCTTGGACTCTTGTTCCACACAATTTAGTTGCCTGCAGATGCTTTGAGACAAAGTTTGATGCAAAACATCAGGCTTCATTATGGTTCCCTTTCTCCATGATCTTGGCTACTCCAGTTCAGTCTCCTTCGTAATTCTTGGTGTGAATCTTCCATTTTTGCAAGACTGTAGAAAGTCCGACCCTGGGCCCCTTATTGCATGTGAGTGCCGATTGTCTGGAGCAGAAAATTAGTGGAGGATGATGTACTTGTCTGGATTCATTTGCCTTCTCCAAGGATCTTGGCCTTTTCATCCTGGCAAACTCAAGTGCTCCATAATTCATTCAAAGAGCTGTTCTATTCTTTCCCCAGTTTGTTTTATTTTGTGTTATCAGAAGAGTGTGATTAAAAACTATCCATTACATCAAAAAGCAGATATATAGCAGTATAACAGATGGTGAAGTTTAGCTTGTTCATCTTCTAAGAAACCCAAGACTGTACGGGATCTTTAGCAACACAGTCAGAAATGGGATTCCTGTTCTTGAGAGAGAGAGGAAGGGGGGGAGATGTAAAGAAAGGGGGAAAAATAAAAAAGAAAATCAAGGGGCGCCTGGGTGGCTCAGTGGGTTAAGCCTCTGCCTTCGGCTCAGGTCATGAGCTCAGGATCCTGGGATCGAGCCCCGCATTGGGCTCTCTGCTCAGCAGTGAGTCTGCTTCCCCCTCTCTCTGCCTGTCTCTCTGCCTACTTGTGATCTCTCTTTCTTTGTCAAATAAATATATAAAATCTTAAAAAAAAAAAGAAAATCAAGTTTCTTGACTTCCTGTATTGCTATCCCTGTTTCTATTGTGTGAACACTCAGTTATACTGGGAATGGGAAAATGTGATATGACTCATCAGACCACTGAAGGAATCACTATTTCAGTTACATGAAAAAACTATCTACTGTTTTCCTTTACGAGAAACACATTATGCAAAACCACCCTTATTTCAAGTCAGAGGACAATTCTTTTATTAGAAGCCTTTCTGTAGAACTAATTTTGTTCAGATTTTTTTAACTTCTAACTTTTCATATTCATATGGAATTTCAAGAAATTTCTTACAATATTTCTCTTATATTAAAAAACTTTGCGGATACTAATGACTAGTAAATATTTTCAAAATTGAATTACACATGTTGACCAGTATTTATAGTCTCTCAGTGTTCTTCTTCAATTGCAAAGATACTTATATTTTCTTAGATTCCATACTCATTCTTAAAACTTATACCAATACCTGTGTTTACTTCAACTATACTAAACCATGTGAATAATTAACAATAACATTTTTATAAATAGTAAAAATAGAAAAAATTTTAAAATCCTTTTAGTCATAGGTCTTATCTTTTATCCAACACCATAATTTATTCAATAATATTTACAACACTTTATCATTGCTTCCACTTGCATGTTTGTAGGTTCAGAAATAATATTATGTAAATTTTACGTTATTTAAATTTGTTCTGGTAATGAAAATAAAATGGATTTATTTTGGGAAATGTAAGAAAGCAAATACAAAAAATATATGAATATATCAATGTTAAATAAAATATGTAAGTATTTTATTTGGAGATTTAAAAAATATTTTATACATTGGGAAAATAGGATGCCTGGGTGTCTCAGTAGGTTAGATGTCTGTCTTCAGCTCAGGTCATGATCCCAGGGTCCTGGAATCAAACCCAGTGTGGGCTCCCTGCTCAGTGGGGACTCTGCTTCTCCCTCTGCCTCTTCCCTTCCTTGTGCTTTCTCTCTTTCCCTCTCTCTGTGTCAAATAATAAATGAAATCTTATAAATATATATATATATATATATATTTGTACACATGATACAGGTGTTTATGATACTATTTTGTACACATGATACGGGTGTTTATGATATTATGATACTATTTTCCCAATATATATTGGGAAAATAGTATCATAAACACCCGTATCATGTGTATTTATATAGACACACAGTCAGATTTTGGATTTATTCTTTTTTTATTAAGAATTTATTTTTGTGGGGTGCCTGGGTGGCTCAGTGGGTTAGGCCTCTGCCTTCAGCTCAGGTCATGAACTCAGGGTCCTGGGATCGAGCCCCGCATCGGGCTCTCTGCTCAGCAGGGAGTCTGCTTCACCCTCTCTCTCTGCCTGCCTCTCTGCCTGCTTGTGATCTCTTTCTCTGTCAAATAAATAAATAAAATCTTTTAAAAAAAAAGAATTTATTTTTGTAGATCCCTTTTAGATTCACTGCAAAAATAATGGAAAAGTACAGAGACATCTCACATACCCCCTGCCCTGTTACAGGCACAGCCTCTCCCACTATCAATGTCTCCCATCAGAGTGATATATTTGTTACAATCCATAAACCTAATTTGATACATCATAATCCCAAAAACCCCATAGTTGACATTACAGTTCACTCTTGTACATTCTGTGGGTTTGGACAAATGTATAATGACATGTATCCATCATTAAGGTATTATACAGAATATTTTCAGCATCCTAAAAATTCACTATGCTCCCTTATTCATTTCTCCCTCCTGCTCAACCCCTAACAATCACAGATCTTTTTACTATCTTATAGTTTTGCTTTTCCCAGGATATCATAAATTTGGAATCCTACAGTATGTAGACTTTTTACATTGACTTCTTTCACTTAGGATTATGCATTTAAGTTTCCTCTCATCTTCATTTTTTGATAGCTCATTTCTTTTTAGTGCTAAATAACCATGCTGTTTTTTTTTTTATATTGATTTAATTCCACTGTAGTCAGAGATTCTACTTTTTATGAAATGGATTATTTTAAATATATTTAGTCTCAATTTATGGGCTATATTTTTAACCATCTCAATAACTATTCCCCTTGATCTTGAAAAGGATGTGCATTCTGCTGATAAGAGAATTCTATCTGTATTACGTTGGCCAAGTTGTTTGATTTTCTCACTGATTTTCTGTCTAACTGCTCTATCAATTATTGAGAGGAAGAGAAGTCTTAAAATTTCTGACTATAGTGTGTGTTTCTGTGTTTTTCCTTGAAATCCTGTCACTCTTCCTTTTATATAAATTGTTCTGTTTTTAAGCACGTAAATGCTTATGTTACTTATGTAGTCAATGAATGAACTTGTTGATAAACAAGTATCATCCAGAAATATCAATATTACTGTATCCATAGTAGTATTCTTAGTTGGTAAAGCTATTTTGTCTGATATTAATAGCCACTCTTCTTCTGATCGGTATTAGCCTTTTATCCATTATTAGTCAATCCTTAATTTCTTTGTCTTTTTGTGCCTTTATATATGAAATAAATTTCTAATGGGCAACATATAGTTAAGTCCCGTGTGTGTGTGGTGTGTGTGTGTGTGTTCTCAGTCAAGACCTTTAATGTGCCAGTCAATATGTTGTAAACTAAATTTAATCACACTGTGTACTCAATGATCTCTGCATTGAGTTAAATAAGCCTATTATACTCAGCTAACTATATATAACACAAAAAGGCAAAGCAGATGATCTAAACAGAATATTGGGTTCTCAGAAGATTAAGCCAATCTAAATTATAACTCTATTCTCATCTTTAAAGTGATTATATAGGTTGTTAATCAAACCTGCTATTAAAAATATTCATATATTATTAAATAAATTAAGGTACAATAGTATACCCTACAAAGTATGGCACAAGTTAATATTTTGCCATTCATTATTCCTTAGTCCACTGGATCAGGGCCAGAGGAACCAAACACCAAACAAAGTGAAAACCACATTTACCAGAGAAAATAGCTGAACCTGCAAATAAGCATCAGTTTCTCATGCTGAGACATTCTTAGGTTCAGCTGGAGAAAAATGAAAAGCTACAGGGAATAAGATATGAAAAGCAATTGCAAAACCAGGTGAACTGGATAAGCAAATGTGATATGCTACTACATTTCAAATGTGCATCAATGAAAAGCAGGAGTTATAGATAAAAAAAAAAATGTTTCCAAACGTCATAAAAAAACCTGAAATGATTAGCTTAAAAGATCTGTCATAAATATCCCAATAAGTCTTTGGTAAAAAAGAAAGTAATTTAATTATGACACAGTTTCAAACATTAACCAGCAGAAGTTGTGATTCCATTTTAATCATTATTTTTTTATTTTATGTTCTGTAGCTTAAGTCAGTTTCTCAAACAGTAAACCCTTACTGTCCAATTTTGTTCACATTTGTTAAAACCAGCTGTCTTTCAGAGATGATGGCTATGACTAATAAGCCTGGATGTTTTAAGCAATTACCACTCTAAGCGAAGTATTCTTAACAAAATTCTGCTGCTGAACAAAAAAGAGATATACCTGGGCAATTGCCAGAGTCAAGGTGGCCTTGCCCTTCAAATCCAGGACATTGATAAAAGTTCTATTATGGAATCCCCAAAGCAGGCTTTATTTTTCCTCTAAGTTCTATCATAATCTAAAGCTAAAATATCCAATCATCTCAGGCATGAAGATCTTTCATACACTTCAAATAATTTTATGGATATCCACAAATGTGTGATAGTTGAACTTCTGGTATCAAAAGCAAAATAAACAAACAAACAAAATAATAATTAAATAACACAAGGATGAGGTTTCCATAAATTCAGCATTACTTTTTCATAAATTTGTTTGTAGTGTGTGTGTGTGTGTGTGTGTGTGTGTGTGTGTGTGCGTGTGTGTGATACATATACATCTACTGTGAAACAATGTATTAAGTACCTTGACAATGCTTGTTTATGTAGGGATTGCAAACACCTATTGCAAAAATTTGCTCTACTGTCCACTAAAAATTAATGAGTTCAAGCACTACAGCACTAGGGCAACAAGAGAGTTTTAGGTGTAGAAATCATGATAAAGCAGAATAAGTAAAAGAACTGAATATATCTGGAGTTGAAAAGAGAATGCTTACCAGTATGTTTAACTTTAAATGAGTAAAGAATTGTTATATGTAAGATATACATTTATACTTAATAAACAAAAAAGCATTTATTTCATATTATTTTAGAAAGCAGTTATAAACTTTAAGATATGTTTTATTCTCCATTGTGAAACATAAAACACTTTATTTAAAAAATGAGCTCATATGTAATATCATAGATAATGGTTTTAGGATACATGCAAGCATACCATATAGAATCCATTATCAGGATAATGTGGACTGTGTTAATCTCAAAGTAGAAAGATAAATAATATTTTCTAATTAGAAGAGAATATTATACTAAAATATGCAACAAATTTCTTAAAGTGATCTCATGTTGGGGTCCATCATATTGGATATGATGATATGCTATTAATGATATGCTATATATGATATGCTATTAATATTAACAAACAAATTAACTACCTGGAGAAAATTATGGAAGTTAGTGGAAGAAAAGAGGGAAGAAAACAATACTGAACATTCTGATATGTTCAAAAAATATTTTAGGTTAAGAAAATATAAGAGGAAAAAGCGTATGTATAGTAAACGTGTGTGCATATGTTCACTATGCCTTTGTGATAAGGAAAGTTCGAAAACAACCAAAATGAATAACATCGAAAAAATGCACAAGTAAACTGCAGTGCATCATATAATGAAATGCTGCAGGAATAAGAATTTTTAAAATGTGTACTTTATATATCAGCATTAAAGCTCATATATGTTACTGATTTCAAAATATAAGTTTCAGAAGTATACACTATGATAAACATGAGCTCAGTCACCTAAAATTCAAAACATTTAAACCAGAGCCATAGCCATAGGTTTTTACATATGCTTATTATAAAGCAAAACTGAGAATGCATGCATGGGAATGACCACGTAGGTCAGGGAGTGAGGAGGAAGAAAAGATAAAAAGGAAAGGACAAACTCAGTTATTCAAGTAAATGTTTTGTTTCTTAAGCTGTTCAGTTGGTATAAATCCAGATGTTCATTATCACACACACACACACACACACACACACACACACAGGAAAGTGTAAGTTATGGAAAAGAGAAAATAACCCTTAAATTTCAAGAAGTATTATGTGAACATTTGGCCAAAATATATATTCCATGTAATGTAAATAAAGTATCCTTATATACTAATTTTAGAAGCTTTCTAAAAACCAAGAATTTGCTTAATTTTTATCAACTACGGTTTTTTGGATTGATTGAGATGTGGGAATTTCATTTGAGAATAGTCTCTAAAGTTTGGTGCCCTATCCATACTAACAGTGTGACCTCACACAAATGACATGTTTCCATGTCTAATTTCTTTACTTTTCAAATGAAGTTAACAAAAGTAATACTATCCTTCTAAAATTATTTTGAGGATTATATAAGATATTTGATGTAAAAATATTTAAGGCAGTGCTTAGCACAGAGTAGCATTTAATAAGTATTTTATTAAGATCATATCTTTATTTATTAGGTCAATTGATGTAATGTAGAAATAGTTTTCCCCAAATTTAAGAATCTTGGAATCCATGGAATAAATGCTGCTTGATAGGAAAATAATTATTTTGCATGGTTAGTAGAATCCATGATACTATTCCTTAATACAGGATTTCTTGACCTATAATCATTAATGAGAATATTAAATATCTTTTTTGTTTTATTTTCATTAAATAATACATAGTCAGTGTCCTCTGTAGCACCAGTTTCTGTTCTAGGAAGTTATATGCCATAAATAAGTCAGCAAGAAAGAGCTGTCTCTGCTATTACAGAGCTTCTAATTTGTGATGAGAAACACATAATACAAAGTAATAAATATGATTATCTCAAATATTAATAATTAAAACAGGTTGAAAATAAATAAGAACTGGGATGGTGATTGGCAATTGTTCAAGAAAGAGGTTTGCAAGAGGTTAACTTTTGAGCTGAGACCAGAAGAGAACCAAGGCTGTGAAGTTTTGAGGGAAGACTATCCTAGGACACTGCATGACTAGTGCAAATACCCCGAGGCAGATACATGTGTTGTTGCTTTTGTTGTGCATGTTGAGGAATCAGAAAGAATGCCAGGCTGGAGTGTAACAGGAAGTTGGAGAGCTAGGCAATCACCAGCTCATGGCAGACAAATGAAAGGAATTTGCATGGTTTTGTTATTTGATTAAAAAAAAAATTATTCCAGTTACATTATGAAAACAGATAAAAACTGTAAGGAAGAGCAAAGTAGAAGCTGGAAGAGGAGACTGGTGGCTGCTGAAGTAGTAAAGAATAATGACAACCTTCTTGACTACTGTGATAATAATATGGGAATAAAGAGAATGGGACAGGTTCCAATATGTTTTGTTATTAGAGGTGACAGGATACGCAAATGGAATGCATGGGAGAGATGATGAAGACAAGATTCCTGTTTGTTTGTTTTAATTTTAGCTAAAAGTGTGTATGGATTATTGCTTAGATGGGAAATCTGGGCAGAGGAGAATTAGGTGCAGTGGTTTGGTGGTAAGGGTTAACCAACGTGCTGTCTCTGAAAAGCACCCAATTAGGCCTAGTCTCTCAATTTTTGTCTTGTAAATATAGCCCACTCTGTCATATCCTACAGCTAATGGTCTAACAGATGGTTCAGATATTCCTGAAAATTTAAAAATTGCCTCTTGCATGACGGCTTTATCTGACCCTAGCACACATCTGGAAGCTGTAAGTAGATTTGGCCGATGGTATAAATGAAAAGTTCTTTTTCACTAAACTTAGAAAAGAAATAAGAACATGAATCTTAGTGACAATGTGTGAGTGGAAAATGTGTAATTCAGAATCACTGGCATGTAGATAAGATTTGAAATCTGGGATGTGATTAAATTATTTGGGGAGTCCAAAGAAGTGGGAGAAAGGGGGCAGAAATCCGCTACAGCTTCACAACTGAAGGCAGTACAGAGCAGTAAGAAATTGGAAAGACACCTGGGAGACCACAGGGGTAAGGAGAGAGTGAACCACCAAGTCAGAAAATGCAGGTGTGTAAGAGGCAAGTGAAGGGGAGTCATATTTTAAAACGAGATCTAAACTAGATTTCTAGAGTAAAGTGGGTAGCTTTCCGGGTTTTGTTTTGTTTTGCATTAAGATATAATTTATGTATACCATTGTGTAGGTGTAAGGCTTGCATCCTGTTGTTTTGATATACTTGTATGTTACAAAATATTTACCAGCATGGTGTTGGCTAACCCCTTATCAGCCACCTAATCATCATTTCTTTTTTGTGGTGAGAACAGTTAAGATCTAGTCTCTTGGCAACTTTGAAGTACAGAATACAGCATTATTGTCTATAATCACTGTGTCACACAGTAGGTCGCCAAGACTTCTTTATCTACCAGTTGCAGTGTGTACCCTTAAGCCTCTTCCCAGTTCCCCCAGGTCCCCGTCCCTGGTAACCACCATTCCCCTCTGTTCTTATGAGTTTGGCTTTTCAAAATTCTGTGTATAACTGATACCATGGAGTGTTTGTATTTCTCTAACTTACTTCACTTAGCATGTTCCCCTCAAGTTCCAGCAGTGTTGTCACAAATGGAAAGATTTCCTGCTTTCTCATGACTTAATAATATTCCTTTGTGTGTGTTGTGTGTGTGTGTGTGTGTGTGTGTGTAAACATCTTTATCCATTCACTCATTGATGGACACTTAGGTCATTTCCATATCATGTCTATTGTGAATAATATTGCAATAAACATGAGGGTAGAGATATCTTTTCAATATCCTGTTTCCATTTCTTTGGATCTATATCCAGAAGTGGAATTGCTTTTAATTTTTGACTATGATTTTTAACCATTTTTTTGAGGATTATGCATTTCTGAACCATTTTATTGAGGATTATGCATTTCTGAATATTGAGAGGCAACTTTGCCTAAAATGTGGTTTTGGGAATTGTGATTGTATGCATAAAAAAAGTCAAAGTTTCAGCACTTTCTTGTTGCATGATCTTAGTTGTTTAATTTAGATACATTTTAGGATTAATTTTGTAAAAAAGGAAAATGATACCAGCTTCTTCATGAGGACATTAAATTGGCAGAAAATCAGTAGTGATCTAATTGACCTCAATAGCAGTTTCAGTCATCTTGATGAAATTTACACAATATTCCATGTACCAACAGCTAAATACATATCCTCCTCAAAGTCATGTGGAACACTCACCAAGATAAATCACAGCTGAGCAATAAAGCATGCCTTCACAAATTTAAATAATAAAAATAACTAAAATTATGTATATTTGGTATATTCAGTCATAGTCAGAATTTGTGGGTCTGGCTAAGATTTCTGTTCCATTTATCTATTTATTTATTGATGTGCCACTACCACCTCAAAATACTGACCTTTAGAATGTCTTTAAACATTATTGTATATGTTCCCCAATTTTTGACCTGCTGAATTTTTATGTGAATTTTAGAATAAAATTATCAATTTCTACAGAGTAATTCCTATTGGCATTTTAATTCAGATTACAATATATAGAGATCAACTTAAAGAAAGCAAATATTTCACAATCTTGAGTTTTCCTATGAACAAATTTTATTTTCAGTTCTCTTTACTTTCTTCAATATTACTTGTGTTTTCTAGAAAATATTCTTATCTTCCACTCTACTTATGTCTAGATATTTGAAGTCTTTGAGGTTATAGTATATATTTTATTGTATATTCTAAGTTTTGTTAATATATGAAGACTAATTTTAACTTTAATTTCAAAATTGTTTCAAGAGGATTTTTTAATTTTAATTTTATCCCATATAATCCCCTGTATATTATGTTGTTCTTTTTTCTAGTCCACAACTTTGTCAACTATGCATAATATGATTTTATGTCCTCCTTTCCATCTCTCCCCTTCTTTTTTATTTTTTCTTGCATTATTGGATTTCTTAGAGCCTCCAGTATAATATTAAATAGAAGACTAATGAACATTCTTACATTCATTTGATATTACAAGGGAAATGATTTAAATGTATTTTCTGTATGGTTTTTTTTGTTTGTTTTAGATCTTAGAATAAATAGCTATATTCTATCTCTGTTTTGCTAAAAGTCAGTATGAGTGAATTTTGGACTTTGTCACTTTTTTTTCCTCCAACTACTGACATGCTTCTATGGGGTTTCTCTTCTACTTTTGTATATATGGTGAAATATACTAATTCATTATTAACTGTTCAGCCAATTTTGTTTAATTAGGGTAAACTCAATTTTAAAGGATTTTATTTAATTCTTACTAAATTCACCTAATATGTCAACAGTGAATTACTCCAAATACTTATTTTAGTGGAAGTATCCCTAAGATGTGGAAATAACTTACTTTAAAGCATTTGTTTTCAGTTGTTTTTGAGTTTTCAAAATTTCTCCCTGCCAGCCTAATTATTTTAATAGAAATTTAAGAAAAGTCAAGATTGCTTAAAATATGTCAAGATATCAGAACACATTGGAACATATCAGCAACCAGCAACCAGCATTATTATGAGAAACTTTAATCTTGACTGAATAGTCTCTAATGATATGTAATCATAAATTTTAATACAAAGCATAATTTGGTATGTCAAGTAAATTATTTTTTTTTTTAAAGATTTCATTCATTTATTTGACAGACAGAGATCACAGGTAGGCAGAGAGGCAGGCAGAGAGAGGAGGGGAAGCAGGCTCCCTGCTTTGAGCAGAGAGCCTAATGCCGGGCTCGATCCCAGGACTCTGGGATCATGACCTGAGCCGAAGGCAGAGGCTTTAACCCACTGAGCCACCCAGGCGCCCCAGTCAAATAAATTATTTTAATAATGATTGTATATAGGAACTTCATAACATGTAGGGACAGGCCTTCAGCATACTGTGTTGAATTCAAATGGGTTAAAACCTTTGGTCTTTTTCCCCTCTCAAGAAAAGTTCCAATGGATTGGCAAAAAGCATGCCTTTTTAACTGTGCGCTTTGATTTTTTAGGTTATCTACAGGAAAGCATTATGTCCTAATGAAAGGCTTTCTAATAACAAGGTGTGTAAAAATTATGAATTATATTTTTCTATCCATTTTTCTTTTCTGAAAGTTCAGAATATAGCTAAAAGTGCTAATCAATGATGAAATGATGCAGCATTTACTAAATTGAGTTTTTTTACATGAAGGTCATAACCGTAAAGCATTTAAATCCAATAATGATTTGGTTATTGAATAACATTGCTATTTCAATCTTGGTCAAAAACATTTCCATAGATTCATTTATAATTAATTTTGGTGTCTGACACATTGCATACAAATATTTGAAAGTCCAATTAAGCAAAACACCTTAATTAAAATGTTTTATATTTGATGCAATAAACTCAAGGTAATAAAATCACAGAGATTGTTGATCATTCTGTCCTCTATGATAATAAATCAACCTATCGAATTTTGGTGGCAGAAGTTAGTTTTCTTTATTTTTTATCAGGAACACTCATGTTCAAACTATCTGAACGCTAATGCAAAGAGGTGAAGGGACTAGCAGCTTCTGGACAAAAGCATAGTCATGACTTTTATACACTGAGGAATCCTTAATCCATTGACAAAATGTATATATGTTTTAAAAATCTTTCTTTCTGCATATATTTATTAAAGTATATATAATATATGAATAAATGCTATATACAAATATATATTATTTGGTATATATGTAATATGTATTATATATATAATATTCTAATGTGTACTTAAAACATTTCATTTCAGTAAATGAAATAATTTCTTTTTTTTCCAATTTCATAATGTTTATTTGACAAATTCATTTCGAGGGGTAAGAATAAGAATTACAACCAGTAATCAAAAGCCTGTGCCAGTCCCTTTGCATCCAGGATCACGTAAAATCCTTACGCTGACTCTGTGAGTTTGGTGCCATTTCAAAGTCTATGTTGCAAATGAAGGGACTGAAGCTCAAGGGGATTAAGTAACAAACAGAATCTCGTAGCATCGAGACCCAGACCCATGCTCTGTCAGTGGTGTTAATTTATTATTTTTTTAAGTTGTAGACCTGAAAGGAACAAAATACTAAAACACTCTATATAACTGTACTAATGCAAACAGTATATACCTCTTCACCTTGATATTACAAGTTAATACATACTGAGGCTTTAGTTAATATAGATATAGTTGCTTATGCTTTACACATACTGACTAAATCACAAACACTTAGAAATATATTAACTATATCTCTAATTCATAGACATAAAATTTAGGTGCAAATGACTTGATTAAATTACTGAAAATTCAGGCAAAAATGAAGGAAAAAGGAAGAGATTTACATTATCTTGAAACAAAAATTGTTGCCAAAATATTTTTGAAATAGTGACTTCAAGACACTAGGTATCAGGGAATAATAGAGCATGGTTTCTGAGAGATGGGAAACAAATGAAAATCTTCTACATACTCAAACTTCCTTTCTTAAGAGCATTTCATAGCAGCAGTGAAGAGAGGGGGAACACAAACTGCATGCAGTCCAGTGTGCTCCCTGAACAGAGTTAGTAGAAGTCACAGGAGACTCTCAAATATCAGAGAGGGACAGCTCAACCGGGAAAGAATCCTTGCAATTTGGAGACACAAAATAGTCTTCCACAGGAATGCAGGGAGCAGGGCATATAATCCATACAAGGCCAGCAACAGAGCTTATTTCCACTGGCCAGACAGGAAACCTCAGAATTTACAAGGCAATGTGTTGAGCACTGAGGAAGGTCTTGCCTCACTACTGCAGAAAAATTAGCCCTATACTAAACATATCATGTTCCACCTACTACATCTTTAAGAAATAGGCACTGAAGATATCAAACTATAACTTCATTTCACAACAGAGCTCAAAAATATTTATAGGAGTGTAAAAATATCAGACACCCAATAAATTAAAATTTATGATTGTCTAGCATCCAATAAAAAATTATGAGACATGCAAAGCTACAGAAAAATATAATCTATGATGCTAAAAAAAAATCATAATGGGCCCATAACCAATACGGATATTTGAACATTCCACATGTTCAAGAGTTAAGTATAGGCATGAAAGTTTTGAAAAATATATATACAGACACACATATTTACACATATATATGATATATATTATAGTCATATGTATGTAAATATATATGGAGAATATACTTATAAATGTATGTGTAGAGAGTGACAAAATAGATATACATGTCAAATATATAAAAATGGAGGATATTTTTTTTTCTCTACTATTTAAAGATGAGGCAGTATATCCAAGGAACATTAAAATATGGATGTCCCTTAGCAAAAATGTTAAATTAGCCTTTTTGTAATTTCCTATGTGTTAGTTTAAGAAATAGGCTATTGAGATTTTAGGACATATAAAAAATGCACGAATTTTGGAAAAAGGCAAAAATTGAAAAGAGAAGTAACAATGGTACTATAGGGAAAATGGAAGTGACTTAAGTGAGTTAAAAAGATGGAGCAAAAAGGTTGCATTTGAGAGCTCTAATTATTAGTCTTTGGCATTAAAAACTACTAAATGTGCAAAATAAGAGTTGAGAAATAAAAGTTAAGGACATTTATTTCAAAATTTTTTCTCCCTTTTATTTTTCAAAAGTTGCTTGCACATCTGCAAAAAAATAGCACCCTTAAAATGATTAAAATATTATTAGATTTCCAAAAAGTATGTTAAAGAACTATTTCCCTTTAGTGAGAAATAGATGCCCATATGATTTCCATTAAGAATGCCTTTCCTCCAAAGTTAAAGTGTAGCTCAAAGCAAAGACTAAGTTTCTAAAGTGCTAGGGCTTTTCATGCTTAGAAGACTCACTATACCTCAGTTGCATCCAGACTTTCAATGAGTTTCACCTCCAGTGATAATGAGTAATAGAAGAAAAAAACCCATTTCTTTAGTTACCTCATGGCAGCATTAAGTTAATACTCTGTATTAAAGTGGCAGCTAAGAATTTATTAGCATGCCCACCACTGGAGTGATGTGCACTTGCATAGATGATAGGCTCGTGGAAACCACCGTCGATATAATATCTCTGTAATGCTATGATGTTGATGACTTAAGGGAATACATTATTAAGGAAAAATCGTGCTGATTACTTGCCTCTGTAATATATCATTAATCTGATGCCACTGGTAAGATGTATAAGTGTAATTTATAATTCACAAAGTGAAAGGTGAAAGCACGGATTTCCATCTAAGTAATCTTTTAAAGGATTCATTTCTAAAAACTTATTTTAAGTACTTAAGGTTTGGTGAGTTAAGATTATTTAAAGATGAAGGTGATATATTGAAGTCATACAGCAGGTATAATGGAAAGATTTGGTAGAATCGCAGCTAGTTTTCATTGTGAGGAGATCCAAGGCTGCCCTGACAGGAATTTTTGGTTTTATCAAGGATCTTGTCTCACTAATGGTAGACTAATTTAAGACATGTGGCAAGTGCCCTAGTTTTAAAAGCATTTTGACATGTTTTAACTTCTATTTTGACCATATTACTTAATGAGATTGTTGAGGAAAGAATTCTAAGGCTTTTTAAATAATTAAGCAGTCAGATATTAAAATCTACTTATCTCATATAACTGCAGTAGCACAGTGGGAGGATAGGATGGTGCTTATCCAAGATTCTAATCTCTCTTACGCCAATAATAAACCATGATTTTAATCAACTTGCCTTTCCTGACATTAGTTTTCTTTATCTATGAAATAGTTTGATTTAAATAATCATGATTATAGTGGAATTTGATTTAAAAGACTTCCTTTAGAGAAAAAACAAAACAAAATAAAACAAACCCTATAATTATTCAACCATGTTCTCTTTTATTTTTATTTATTTATTTTTTTAAAGGGTTTTATTCACTTATTTGACAGAGAGAGACATGGCGAGAGAGGGAACACAGCAAGGGTACATTCTCTTTAAAAAAAAAAGTAATAGGGAAAAAAAAAACAAGTACTTGATATTTTACAGGAAATAATTTCCTATGTGGAAATACAAAGCCACTTTCTAATTTGTCTGATTTTGTGGATATATAAGAAGATTGCTTAATAATACATTTCAAATAATATGTTTTGTTTATCATAGGATTAAGATGTAACACCAAAAGGGTTCTTAAAAACACACTTCTTCATGAGTATAACCTCTAGTGAGTTTGCCCACTGCTCTACAGAAAAATCTGGCCAGGTCTGTACCTAACAGTGGATAAAGAACTCTCCTTCCTCACTTCTGAAAGCCTCAAATATGAAACATTAGTGAGTATTTTCACAAATAAAATGGCTTATTAACATGTTGATTCTAAGAACTTTAATTCACTATTTAGGGATACAGATAAAAACCACGTTCAGGGGATGCCTGGGTGGCTCAGTCAGTTCAGCGCTGCCTTCAGCTCAGGTCATGATCCCAGGGTCCTGAGATCAAGTCCCACATCTGGCTTCTTGCTCAGCAGGGAGCCTGCTTCTCTCTCCACCTCTGCCTATCACTCTGCCTGCTTGTGCACTCGCTCTCTCTCTCTCTCTCTCTCTAACATATAAATAAATAAATAAATAAATAAATAAATAAATAAAATCTTAAAAAAAAATGTTCAGAAATTATTCTAAGATTCAGTCAACACCATCTTCCAGTCAGGAAGTATTCATGTGTTTCTATTTTCCAGAAAATTACTTTTTTCCAAAAGATTTACTTCGGTTTTTAATTAGGCTAAGAAGTAACAATTCCTTTATAGAATTCACTAATTCTTTGCTTATTTAAATAGCATTCTTAACTGAAGGATGAGAAGAAAAAGAGAGAATATCATGTAATAGAATAATGAGTAGGAAGGCAAGGCAGAGTTCTCATATTTATTTTCTGATTTGCATATTTTTGTTTGGCTTTTTGCCCCCATATTTATCGTCATTTAACTGATATACAAAAGACTGTGTATATTTAATATATACAGCTTGAGGAGTTTGGACACATGCATCCACCTGTGATGCCATCACCACAAACAAGGCAATGGACTTATCTAACATCTCCCAAAGTCTTCTTATGTTCATTTGTTTTTGTTTCTTGGTGTTTTTTGGTTCTGTTACTTCCTTTTCTTTTGTGGCAAACACAGTATGAAATCTACCCCCTTAATAGACTTTGAAGTGTACAGTACCATATTGTTATCTATGGGCACTGTGTTATATGGCGCATCTCTAGAATTTATTCATCTATCATAACTGGAATGTTATATCCACTGAACAGCTCTCTAATTCCCCCAGCCTGGGTCCTGACAACCACAATTGTATCTTCTGCTTCTACGAGTTTGGTGTTTTAGGCACTTCATATATTCCACTTCTTCATATAAGTGGTATCACATAGCAATTGTCTTTCTGTCAATGGCTTACTTCACTAAGCATAATGTCCTTCAGGTCCATCTGTGCATCATAAATAATAGAATTTCTTCCTCATTTAAAGCTGAATGATACTCGATTGTGTGCATATACCACATTTACCATGAATCTGTTGATGGGTATTTAAGTTGTTTCCATATCTTGACTATTGTAAATAATGCTGCAATAAGCATGAGAATGCAGATATCTCTTCAAGATCCGGATTTCAATTATTTTGTATATATACCCAGAAGAGGGATTTCTGGATCATCCTGTAGTTCTATTTTTAATCTTTTAAGGGAAACTCCATACTGTTTCTCCATAGTTACTTCACTATTTTAAATTCCCACTACCAGAGTATAAGGGTTCCGATTTTTTCAAATTCTCACCAACATTTGTGATCTTTTATCTTTTTATATGACCTGTTGGCCATTTGAAGATCATCTTTGGAAAAATGTCCATTCAAGTTCTGTGCTGATATTTTATTTATTTATTTTATTTTTTATATGTGCTGATATTTTAATTGGGTTGTTTTAATTTTTTTGCTATCGAGTGGTATGAGTTTCTTACATATTTCGGGTATTACCTCTTATGAGATGTGTGGTTTACAGATATTTTCTCTCATTCTAGGTTGCCTTTTCATACAGAATGAAAATACCTTTTGTTAAGATATGATACTAACAAAATTTTTTTCCTATTGGAAATGGTATGGTGCTCATTAATATGTGAGGTAGATAGTAGGTTCTTGCCATAGTTATTAGGCAACACATAACACTTGAAATCCTCTGTAAGTTTGGTTTATCTTAAGATTTAAATGTTTATCAGGGGTGCTGAAAGCACTGAAAAAAAAAAAAGTCATGGCATTATCAGGTTGTTGATTATGTGTCTTCACCATTACTGGACATGTTTCCTACACAAGAAAGTAATTTGGCTCCAGAGAAAGCAGTTGAACTGTGATAGCAAATCCCTGTTGCGGTTGGCTCTAGGGAGTATATTGAATCTTTTGATAAAAGAAGCCTCATGTCTCTTGAAAATGCATCTGAGTTTGCTGTTTTAGGCTTGTGTTTATATTATGTAATTGAACCGATATGCTTTTGTTATTAAATAATTAGCAGAGAAGCTGCTTTTGGGGGGGCCTATCCTTGTATACAGGTTACATCTCTTAGGAAAGCACAGCATTTTAATATCACCCATTAAACTGAATGGAGTGAGAGAATATCAATATAAGAAAAAAAAACTACAATAAATCAAACAACAGCACAAAGTAAAAGTAACTCAATTTAACTTCTTTAACTGCTTTTCTAACTGCTACATACTATTAAGACTGGTTTAAATCCCTGTACGTAAAACCTCCATTTCATAAACCCCAGGAATGTCTGTACCTTCTCTAAAGCTTGTTGTCACTTTAAAAATGTAGACTTCAAATTCAGTAGTCATAGGTTCAAAGTCTAAGCAAACTCTTTATTTTCATGCTTATTTTACAAGAAATAGAGAACTGAGTTTCATGAATTCTTGACTTTTATCCTTCATACACTGCCCACCCCCCACAGCTTTGTGAGCTCATGATCATGTCATTAATATATATGAAAAGAATTATATGGAACTTGTTATCTTCCACATAATTTTAATGAAAAGAAATTGCTTTAGCAAGGACTGAAAACTACAAAAATCTTGATTTTCAATATTTTAGACAAAAGAATTTTTAAAAAACACTAAATATCTCCCATTATTACACTCGCATTTCTTTTTTTAAATTTAATTTTATTTTTTCAGTGTTCCAAGATTCATTGTTTATGCACCACACCCAGTACTCCATGCAATACATGCCCTTCTTAATACCCACCGCTAGGCTCACCCATCCTCCTACCCCACACCCCTCCAAAACCCTCAGTTTGCTTCTCAGAGGCCACAGTCTTTCATACTTCATCTCCCCTCTCTGATTTCCTCCAATTCACTTTTCCTTTCCTCCTCCCAATCTGCTCCATGTTATTCCTTATGCTCCACAAGTAAGTGAAACCATATGATTATTGACTTTCTCGGCTTGACTTAATTCACTCAGCATAATCTCCTCCAGTCCTGTCCATGTTGATACAAAAGTTGGGTATTCATCCTTTCTGATGGCTGCTTAATATCCCATTGTTATATATGGACCATATCTTCTTTATCCATTCATCCGTTGAAGGGCATCTTGGCTCTTTCCACAGTTTGGCAATTGTGGACATTGCTGCTATGAACATTGGGGTACATATGGCCCTTATTTTCACTACATCTGATTCTTTGGGGTAAATACCCAGTAGTGTAATTGCTGGGTCATAGGGTAGCTCTATTTTTAATTTTTTGAGGAATCTCCATGCTGTTTTCCAAAGTGGCTGCACCAACTTGCATTTCCATCAACAGTGTAAGAGGGTTCCTCTTTCTCTATATCCTCTCCAACACTTTTTGTTTCTTTTCCTGTTAATTTTGGCCTTTCTAACTACAGACAAAGGGCTGATATCCAAGATCTATAGAGAACTCCTCAAACTCAACACCCAGAAAAACAGATAATCATGTCAAAAAATGTGTAGAAGATATGAACAGACACTTCTCCAAAGAAGAAATACAAATGGCATTATCATGAAAAAATGTTGATTATCATTAGCCATCAGGGAGATTCAAATGAATTGAATTGAAATACACTCACATTTCTATTTGAATCCCACTCTATTCAGGCCCTCCACTGGGACGATCATGGCCACCCACACTGAGGGTGAGGGTGATCTACTTACTCAAACTACTGATTTAAATGCTAATGTCTCCAGAAATATCCTCACAGATGCCCAGAAATAATATTTAACCCAATATTTGGGCTTCCTGTGATCCACTCAAGCTGACACACAAGATATCACAAAAAATTAAACAATCTCTCACTGTATGACAGAGCCATTCCACCTGCAAGCATTTGGCCCAATAGAAAAATGACATGCCCATACTGTTTTATACATGAATGGTCATAGAAGTTATATTTGTAAGTACAAAATCTAGAAATAACTCAATATGCATTATCAAAAAATAAATTGTGATATATACAAACAGTAACATACTGTGAAGAAAAAAGGAATTAATTATTAAAACATACTATAGTATAAATAATTATGATTACTGAAAAAAGACAGGCAAACAGAAAGGTATATGCAATGTGATTTTGTTTACAGGAAAATTTTCAAATTGAAAACTAGTTTATAGTGACAAATAACAAATTAGAGACTTTCTAGGAGGGGAGTTTGGAGAGGGATGGGGAAGAAAAATCATAAAAGAGCACATGGAAATGTTTGAGGGTAATAGATATGTTCACATTCTTGATTGTGGTGACAGATTCACAAATATTTCACATGAATTTATCAAATTGCACAGCATGGATACATAGAGTTTGTTGTACATTAATCATACCTCAATAAAGCTTTTAAAAATTAGCATCAATCTAACTTTCTTCCATACACTCTTCCAGATAAAGGGAAAATGTCATGCCCAGTCCTTCAAGTTTTGTTTGCCAACAGAATTTCCTTCTGTCACTGTGTTTCAGAGCCATGAGCAGGTAAATTTAGAATTCTCTAGCTCCCTACTTTCATGTGTAGAATCATTTGCAAACCAGGGGAAAAAAAAATACCTTCTTCTAGAGTCATCTGGTCATAGTGATCTCCCTATGATGCTACAGATATGAGTTGAGGGATAGGATTCAATATAATAGGCATGGTTACCATAATGACCAAAAGTCCTTGCTTGTGCTCCTGTCCTTCAAAACTGACTGAAGTCTGAACTAGCCTATGTTACTACTACACCGTTCACATTGGTTCCCCGATAGGTAGTGCAGGGGTACAGTCTCTTGGTACCCTGTTGATCAAGGGCTCCTCTTCTGTCAGGGATCAGTAACCATCCAGAAACTATGCTTTCATAAGATAATAGAAATTTGGAGATATTTGCATATTACCGGTTATCTGTACATGTGTTTGCAGGAAAGAATGTGCAAGCCTGAGCTTTAGAAAGGCTTACTTACAGAATGGCACCAGCCTGTCCAGAGTGTTTCTGTACACTGTGAATATTTGATTTCCTTCTGGGAGTCAGGAATTTTGATGGAAAGTGTCTACGTGGCCAGTCCTCAGTAAAACCCAGAGAACTGAGTCTCAATAGGGAAATGTTGCACACGGGTATTGATGCATGTTGCCTCTTTAAAAAAAAAAAAAAAAAAAAAAAATCAAGCTCTTTATGAGCCTGCCAAGGGGTTTGAGAAAGCATAGGACACCTGTGCGTGGATTTCTCCAGACTCTACCTGACTCCACTTCCACCTTCTTCCCTTACTGGTCCAGTGGCATACCCTTAACTGTGCCATTGTAGTAAATCTCAGCTGTGAGTACAAATACATAGTGCACATTGTGAGTCCATGTAGTGAGGCATGGCACACATGGGTGGTCTTGAAACCCCTAAGCCAGCAAATCAATGATAATCTCTTAAGAACCTGTCGAAGCCTCCCTATAGAATCACTATCTTCATCCCTTGATTCCTTCAGACCCTTCTGTCCCACATTCACCATTTTGTTGCATGGATCATGCTGTCCAATTGTCATATAAGCTAGGGGACAAGTCAGGGACAGTTCAAGAGTTTCCCCTTGCCTTGGACTCAAAACTGACAGCCATGGGCTATCAGTAAGGAATTTTAACCTCACAACCAAATATTATATTTAAATATTTGGTTTCCATTTGTTTTCCAAATGCTCACGATGAACCTGCTGGGAATCCCGTGCTTGCATGAGGGTGTGCCTGTAATTCCACATGCGGAACAATGGCCTCTCTTTTTTCTACACCTTCAAAATATCATGTGAGTTTCTTGTGTTGGCAAATTGTAACCTATACCATTTAGAGAAGGAGATTTTGGGAAATGAAGCTCCAGCTCATTTTCTGAAATGCAGAGGAAAAATTAGAAGAGTGAAAGGGATGGTCCCATGCTGGCAATAGATAATTCAGCGGAGATAATAGTATCATATTCAAATATACAGGTGGGTTTTTGTTTTGTTTTGTTTTATGTGAGTCTGATAATGCTTGTTGTAACCAAATTAATTATTAATTTAAGAGTTTAAACTTCAAGTATGATTAATCCAACTGTTTATTAATAGTGAAAAAATACAATAACCCATTTTTTTTTCTTTTTCCAAAATAAAAAGTTAGAACAGTCTCATCTATAATTAAATATAATTAAATTAAAAATTAAATTAAATATGTGGGGGGAAAAAGAAGAAATATGTGGGTATTTCTCCATACCAGTATTGGTGTATAACATGTTGATTTTACGAGCTTAGAAAAATAGAAGACTCCTACGTAAGGAAAGGAGTAACTGAATGAGATAGCTTGAGACCAGTTTTAAAACAGAGATTCTTTCAGGATTCAAGTCCAAGAATGTGCAGATTAAAGGAAAAGAAATATTTCAACTGAAGCTTAGAAGGAAAGAAGATATGTCTGCCTAGGTAGACAGAAAAATGTAAGGCTTTGATAATTGTTCTGTTATTTATTACATAATACTGCCTTAGCTATTATTCTAAAGAGAAATGTTTTTCTACAGTGCTTGAAATGAGGAGGTTGAAATTTTTGAAGCTTTCTCCTCCATAGGATGAATAGAACTGCCCCCCGATCAGCTAGAGGCCGTTAGTGCACACTGATTTCAGCATCGTTTTCCAAGAGCATCCTCCTTGTTGCAAATGGGGGATAAGAATTCAATAGAAAAAGATGGCAGGAGACCAGGCTACTGAAATATAAAAACACATCCACTGAACCCCAGTTTGCTCTTTAATAAAAAAAGTAAAGAAGGAAACAAATTTTCAAAATTCCTTCAGCTAGACACTTAGTTATCAAAATTCCTTCAGTTAAGACACTTGGTTGTAAGCTATATATTAAAGGTATAAACAGACAAGAAGTACTTACTTTTCCAGTTTCTGAACAGCAAGCATCTTTTCTCTCTTTTATAAATTGTATAAGATCATGAGTCAATGGCTGCAGCATGTTATATGAAGGAAGATATGGCATATTCTAGATGTGTTCAAGGAGGTATTTGAACATGTTATTAATCTGATAAGCAGATGGTTCCTTCCCAATATTTTTGAGATATTTGAGGGTTAAAATCATTTAAAAATAATAGCAATGGTTTTCATAAAAAGAAGATAAAATTGACCTATTTCAGTTGCATAAAAGTATATTTCATTTTATATGATAATTTTTAAAGGTTAATATAGCACCAGAGGATGAAAAAGTGATATAATAGTTTCAAATTAAAAGTTTTGTTCTTTTTGAATAATAAGAATTCTTGAAGCATCACTGTCCTCATTATCTTAAGTTATTTGACACACATATGCATGTTATACAATGCTAATTCTTCATGGCAGAAATTTTCTTGGCTCCCACCTTACAATTTCTATATGAGTGCTCTCACTATGTTCTGTATATCTTTACTTCTTATAACCTTTGTGTCAGAAAGAGCCATTAGAGCATTTATTTTCATTAAGTTTATATTCTCTTTCTCTATACATCATGCCCCACATACCTAGAGATATTAAAAATAATGAGCAAAGAAAGAGAACCACGTCTGGGGTTATCAAAATGCATTATTTGTACCACATCAAATAAATCAAGTCAAAGCTGTCTTATAAATCAACTCAAAAGTTTTGAGTTTGAAATACATGAATTAAATAGAGATTTAGGTGAAACAAGTATTTTCTTTGAAAATATGATTATACTACATTAAGAAATCAAATAATTTTAGTTTAATTCCTATTTTCTTCTTTGCTATAACCTCCTATTCTGGCAGCTTAGGAAGTTGTTTAGAACACAGATTCTTGACAATAAAGACACAATGGTATATATGAATTGGGGTCTTCTTGTGCATTCTTCATCTTTGTAACGTTTTTTGAATGTCTTTGGAATCCAAGTAGGTAAATTTTATTTGAGATGTTCAACACATTAGCATTTATGTGATCTGGGCCCTTAACTGGAATTTTCCTGTCCCTACTAAAAGGGGAAAGCATATGGTCATTGCTTTTGGTTTTCATTTGAAGGCATCAAGCCTAAAAGAGTATCCCAAACTAGAATCAGAATAGAGCCAAGGTGTGAGAGCCAGAAGCAAATAGATGATTCTAGAGCAGAGCTGGAAAAGCTAAGCAGAAACCACATGCGAAAGTGAACAATAAAGCGGTGAACAACAAGCAGGGTCCGGAGAAAGAAATTCCTCCGCAGTTAGACAGTAACCCTCAAGCTTTCAGCTTGGTGGTGTTGATCCTACAGCCTGGCGGTGGGCTGGAGACAGATTAAAGCTGCAGCTTCTGATAACGTGCTGCTACTTCTAACAGCAGCCCTGAGCATTTGTTTGTCCCAGATATGTTACGTTTCTTGTATTCCAAATCGTGAAAAAGAGGAGCAAAGTTTAGATTAAAAACCTCATAAAGTAGGTGTTACTATGCTTTCACCAATTAATAATTTTGAGAATTCACTTTCCGAAGAAAACAACTAAGGAGTCAAGCAAATGCACTACATTAAAGCAACAGTAAAGTGGCTATTGATGCAACACATCTTTTGCAAAATAAAACACTAAACTCACACTTAGACCGTTTTTTGTTGTTGTTCATTTTTTTACATAGGCCTATGTCTATTTTATTTTTTCCAATTTTACTGATGTATGATTAACAAAAATTGCATATTTAGGTTGTATGACATGATGCTTTCATATACGTATACATTTTGAAGCGACTGCCACAACCAAGTTAATGAACACATCCATCACTTCGCATAATTACTATGTTGTGTGAGGGAGGGAGGAAAGAGAAGGAAAATGAAGAGTGGAAAAAAAAAAAAAGAGAAAGGAAGGGAGGGAGGGAGGGGAAAGGAAAAGGAAGGAAAGACGTAGGGAGGGAAAGAGGAAGAAAATAAGGAGCTTTGAAAATGCAAGAACAAGTAAACATAAGAGGAAAAAGGAATGATGTTGTGTAGTGATGTATAGTGCTCTGAGGGACTACTATATGCTAAAAACTTTACACATAGATTATCTAATCTCACAACAGTGTAGCAAAGCAAATTTGCCCTTCCTGTATTTTTTAATGAAGATAATGCAGTGAGAAAAGAGATTTACTCCAAGTCAAACAGAAAGTAAAAAAAGCCAGATTCCAGTGAGGCTCTTGTGCTTCCAAAGCACCTGCCCTTTGCCACATGGAGCCCCTCATGGGACTTTCCGGACACCTCCCTTTACTTGTTAATGGCTTCAGTTCCGACCTCATGGATGGTATTGATCACCTCCCCTCCCAGGCCTGTGACAGTGTAATTCATATGGATATCTTTTTGTTTCTCAACATTTGGGAGAAAAAATTTAAAAGAAAGAAAGGAAGGTGGTGAGGGGGGAGGGGGAAGGAAGGGGAAAAGTGAGACAGGAAGGAAGGAAAGAAGGAAGGAAGGAGGGAGAAAGAGAAAAAACTCATAAGGCTTTGTTATCATGGAAAGAACTGATATAAAGTGATATCAAAATAATATGATCTTAATAAAATAAAAAGAGAATGGCATTGCAGGAGAAAACACATCATTTCTGGGACCTGGAGAATAGGAAGAGTCTCAAGTATGAAGGGAACACGCTGTCTAGCACCAAATTTGCAACTGACAGAAGTGCCATTAATCATCTTTCTTTAAATTCTCTTGTGGATCAATATTTTAAATTAAGATAGTGCTCTCTGCAACAGCAGTTGCACTCTGGACATTTGCCCGCAGTGGTATAAAACCACCCAATGCCCAGCTTCCCCTCACGTATCTATCCCACATCCTTTGGTCCTGTCCTCCTGCCGACTTTCTACTAAGCTGTTCACCTAAGGTTTAATAACCACACAACTGTCTGCTTTGGCTACCGGTCAAAAATTGGTCCAGTGCCCAGCACAAACATAAATGCCTGAATTCTAGAAACAAACCCAATTTATGACTATTACTATTTTCTTAAATTTTATTCAGTGTTAAAAATGAGCGCTATTTCGAAGTGGGTTTAGGAATCATGTTATATGTCTGCGAAGATTGCTTGAGAACAGGACGAGATTGTTCAGGCTAGGGAGGCGTGGGATCCCCTTCCATCTGCCTAGGGTGTTGTGGAAGTCTAGCTTGATTTTTTTTTATCATGTTCTTCACCTATAAAATTTTTACAAATTTATTAATCATATATTGTCTTGATTTCTTATTTTGAAGATTTATTCATCATGTGTATATGCTTTAAAAATGAACTCAAATTTGATATTTTTGAAATTTAATTATAATGTATTATACATACTTTACTTTGTTATTTGATGCTGATAATAACCTCTTTTGTGAATATTGTAATGTATTACTATTTTATTTTATTGATGAACATTTGACTGGTTACCCATTTGCCATCATATCCTGAATAATGCTTCTATATATATTCTTGAACATGGGGTCTATACTCAATAGAACTTATAAAATATAAAATAATAATAATTTATAGAACTTATAAAATAGAGTCTTTTCTCCTCCTTTAATAGGGCTTATCAAACATTTTTCAAGTAATCATTCTTTTTAAGAATGCACCTTCGAGTTTCATCCCTTGTTGGTGAACATCTTTGTTATTTCATTAATTTCCACACTTTTTGAAGATATTTCCTATCATAGTAATACTTGGGGATCATTCTGTTCTTCTTTCTAAGATTCTCAAATCAAAGACTTCCTTTAGTTTTGTTATTGTTTTGTTTTGTTTTATAATACATAAATAAATATTTTGTTTTATCATAAAGTTATATATTCAGTCAAAAAACAATTGAATTTCTTCCCACAAGTTTAGATGTATAGTGTTTTCAGTATCATTTCATTTAAAAACATTTCTTTAATTTACATTCTAGTTGATTTTTAAAACCACTTTATACTTGGAGTTGTCATTTTTAATATCAACTTCCTAAATATGTTGTGACTTTAAGAAGATTTTAGTTGTTAATTTCTGATGGAATTGTATTTGCATAAGATCACTTCTTATAAATTCTTGTAAGTTTGTTATAGATTCTGAGACTTAAAAGCAGACATAACTTGCAAATGTTTTTGTGTTCTGAATGATTATTTTGAGTGCAGGATTCTCTATATTATGTATATAATATACATGTACGGAAATACTGCGTGGCACAAAACTGGTTTTGCAAAGCACTGCATGTATGGATAATTACACTAGGCTTGAAGCTATGAAATAGGCTCTTTTTAATGTATATATTGTAGATACAAATGTTACAAGTTCTATTGAGTATAGACCCCATGTACTAGAATATATATAGCAGCATTATTCAGGATATGATGGCAAAAGGGTAACCAGTCAAATGTTCATCAATAAAATAAAATAGTAATACATTACAATATTCACAAAAGAGGTTATTATCAGCATCAAATAACAAAGTACAGTATGTATAGTACATTATAATTAGATTTCAAAAATATCAAATTTGAGTTCATTTTTTAAAGCATATACATATGATGAATAAATCTTCAAAATAAGAAATCAAGACAATATATAATTAAGGAACACATACATTTGTAAAAAATTTATAGATGAAGAACATGATAAAAAAATCAAGCTAGAATTTATCAACCTTTGAGAGGCAAGAATTAGAACTAGGAAGGAAACCACAGATTCAATAGTTGTAGAAACTTTATCACACTTTGACTTCTTGGTTGATATATGTGTGCTTTATTATTATTGTTATGTTTAAACTTACCAAGATATTATAATTATTCCTTACTATTCATAAATCCTATAGAACTATAATTTTGTAAGTGTTAATTGTAATAAATCTCAATAAATTACACAGATCTCTTACAATAACTATCAAATTAGATTTTAAAAATTTTTGTTTATTTTCTGAATTCCAGAATATATTTTTTCTTTTATTTTAATATATTTTTTAAATTTTTATTTTATTTTATTTTAATTCCAATATAGTTATCACACACTGTTATATTTTTCCAGGTGTACAATACAATGATTCAACAATTCCAGACATCACCTAGTACTCATCACTACACCTGAACTCCTTAATTGCCATCATCTATTTCACCCATCCCCCCACCCACCGCCCCACTAGGAATCATTGGTTTGCTCTCTATAGTTTGAAGAGTCTGTTCCTTGGTCTGTCTCTTTCTTTATTTCCCTTTACTTGTTTATTTCTTAAATTCCACATATGAGTGAAACAATATGGTATTTGCCTTTCTAACTGAATTATTTTGCTTAGCAGTATGCTCTCTAGTTCCATTTGATATTGCAAATGCCAAGATTTCATTCTTTTTAATGGCTGAATAACATACCATTTTATATATATATATATATATATATATATATATATATATATATATATATATAAAACACACACACATATATATGTAATGTGTGTGTATATATATGTGTGTGTGTATGTGTATATATGTGTGTATATATATGTATATGTATATATATGTGTGTGTGTGTGTGTGTGTATCTCACTTCTTCTTTTTTTTTTTTAATTTTATTTATTTATTTGACAGACAGAGATCACAAGTAGGCAGAGGCAGGCAGAGAGAGAGGAGGAAGCAGGCTCCTGGCCAAGCAGAGAGCCTGATGCGGGGCTCGATCCCAGGACCCTGAGATCATGACCTGAGCCGAAGGCAGAGGCTTTAACCCACTGAGCCACCCAGGGGCCCCTATATCTCACTTCTTTATCCATTCATCTGTCAGTGAACACTTGGACTGCTTCCATAATTTGGCTATCATAAATAATGCTACAATCAACATAGAGTGCATGTATCCCTTTGAATTACTGTTTTTGTATTGTTTGGGTAAATATCCAGTAGTGTGATTACTGGCTCGAAGGGTAGTTTTATATTTAACTTTTTGAGGAAACCCCATACTGTTTTCCTTAGTGGTTGTACCAGTTCACAATCCCACCAACAGTGCATTTGTCTCTTACATTTTTTTTTATTTTAGCCATTCTGACAGATGTGAGATGATATGATAGTTTTTAATTGTATTGCCTCTATAATAAGTGATCTTTTCATGTGTCTGTTGGCCATACATACATATGTCCTCTTCAGAGAAATATCTGTCCATGTCTTTTCCCATTTTTAATCTGATTATTTGTTTTTTGGGTATTGAGTTGTATCAGTTCTTTATATATATTGGATACTAATGCTTTATTGGATATGTCCCTTACAAACATCTCCTCTCATCCAGTAGGTTGCCTTTTAGTTTTGTTGATTGTTACTTTTGCTGTGCAGAAGCTTTTTATTTTGACATATTCCCAATAGTTTATTTTTTCTTTTATTTCTCTTGCCTCAGGAGACATATTTAGAAAGCCATTGCTACAGCTGTTAGAGAAATCAATGCCAGCGTTCCCTTCTAGGATTTTTATGGTTTCAGGTCTCACATTTAGGTCTTTGATCCATTTTGAATTTATTTTTGTGTCTGGTATAAGAAAGTGGTCCAGTGTCATCAAATTAGATTTTTTAAATATTACACAAATCTAACTAGAAACTTTAAAAAAGGTAAACATAAAGCATGATGATTTCATATCATTAAGAATAAAAAATTTGGGGGCACATGGGTGGCTCAGTCAGTTGAGCAGCTGCCTTCTGCTCAGGTCATGATCCCAGAGCTCTACATTGGGCTCCCTGCTCAGCGGGGAGCCTGCTTCTTCCTCTCCCTCTGCCTGCTGTTCCCCTTGTTTCTGCTTTCTCTCTCACTATCTCTCTCACTCTTTGTCAAATAAATAAATAAAATCTTTATAAAAAATAATAAAAAATCTCAAAAATGTTAATTAAGAAAATACTAACAAAAAAATCAAAGTAGATGTTTATGCATAAATACATGCATGTATCTACCTGTATGTGTGTGTGTGTTTAAAGAGCAACATGTTTGCTTTGTAATAAAAAACAATCCATTGAAATCCTTAAGATTTGTGAAATTATGGCAAGATGAAATTCAATGTAGATTTGAGAATATTTTTTATATTTTTGTGAGTAGTTCAAGTTTCTTCTTCCATGTATCACCTCTTCCTATAGGGGAGCCACCTCTGTTCCTTAGTTGGGCAACTTGTGTGCCCAAACCACACTGTAGATTTACATTCTATAGATACATGTTAAGATATGTGTTTACATGTGTTAGGAAGTACCCCCTCCAGTTTGTTCATATTCTTGAGAAGTATTTTGACTATTCACCTATATAGTTTTAAAATGTGCTTGTTGATATCCATCATATTTTTATTGGAATTGCATTAAATGTACAGATAAATTTGGAAAGATGGATCATATCTGTCATATAATATTTCTACATATGTTTGCATATATCTTCTCAAATATTTAGGTCTTATTTAATGTATTATAAAATTTTATATTTGTTTCCAGAAGTTTCTTGCAAATCTGTCACTATAATATATTCAGATACCTTTTATTTGTATTACCACTTTTTTCCTTGCTGTTGCTATTAGATTTGCTATCTTTATTCAAATTATTTTTTCTAGAAGTGTTTTGCTTATGTATAGAAAGGCTGTATATATATATATATATATATATGCATATATATACACAAATACATATATATATATGCATATATATACATACATATTATAGACATACATTATATATACATGTATTATATACATATTATATTATTATATACATATTATATACATACATATTTATCACTAATCTTATTAAACTTTCTTTAGGTTTTGAAAAAATTTCTATGTATTTGTTGACTATAGGAAATTTTGGTTTCTTAATTCCAATAGAGAAAGCTCTTAAATCATTTTCTTCTATTATTGAATTGACTAGAAATTTCAGTAAAGTATGGGATAGAATTAGTGGTAGTGGGCATCTTTATATCTTTTTTTTTAAGATTTTATTTATTTATTTGACAGAGAGATCACAAGTAGCAGAGACGGGGGGAAGCAGGCTTCCTGCTGAGCAGAGACCCTGATGTGGGGCTTGATCCCAGGACTCTGAGATCATGACCTGAGCCAAAGGCAGAGGCTTTAACCCACTGAGCCACCCAGGTGCCCCTCTATATCTTTTTAATATAATTGTTTCTAGCATTTCTCTGTGAAGAATGAAAATTGCTGTAGGCCTTTGATAAATTCACTTGTAGTCCTATTTTACTAAGAGTTTTAACAAGAATGAGAACTTCTTTGGAGCTGTTGAATTGCTTAGGTACTTTGGTTAATTTCGTATGTCATTGTAGTGAATGATATTTTAGTTCCTAGAATGTGAAACTATTTTCGCATTCTGAAGATAAACACTGCTTAGTTAAAATATATTTTCTTATTTATATACTGCCAAACTCAATTTGCTAATATTTTATTTAGGGTTTTTATACCTGTGTATAGATAAGCATGCCCATAATTTTAAAATATTTGTGTGTGTGTGTGTGTGTCAGGGGTTCAATAGCCTAATATAATGGATTGGGAAATGTTTCTTTCTTCTTCATTATCAGAAAGATTATGATAGCATCTATTTGTATAAAAACTCCAGCTTGTATTTTGTAGGAAGATTTCTTTATATCTAATGATTCACATTTAATTGACTTGTGGTAGCCTTATTCAAGCTCTTTTCTCCTTTCAATCAGTTGTTATGGGTTCCTTTTTGAATTTAATTTAATTTAATTTTCAGAAAGTTATGTTTTTGGCAAAACCTCCTAATGTATTGATATGCAGTTACATGGAGTAAGATTTGGGGGAGGGGTTGTTTTTAAAATTTATTTATGCTATAATTCTCCCTGTTCTTTTTTTTTTAAGATTCTATTTATTTGAGAGAGCAAGAGAGCACAAGTGGGGAGCAGGGGGAGGAGCAGAGAGAAAGGGAGAAGCAGACTCCCCTCTGAAAAGGGAGCCCCACGTGGGGCTCAATCCCAAAATCCCGAGATCATGACCAGAGTAGAAGGCAGCCGCTAAATGGTCAGAGCCACCCAGATGCCCTTCCCTTTTCTTTTTATATATATATTTTAAATTATCTTCAAATGAGATACTCTTGGTGGCGGGGTAGTATTAAGCACTGTTTTTTGTTTGTTTGTTTGTTTTTCTTTTTTTAGGCTTTATCTCCTTGTTTTGTTTTGTTTTATTAACATATAATGTATTATTTCTTTCAGGGATACAGGTCTCTGATTTATCAGTCTTACACAATTCACAGCACTCACCATAACATATACCCTCCCCAATGTTCATCCTCCAGCCACCCGATCCCTCCCAACCCCCTCCCCTCCAGCACCCCTCAGTTTGTTTCCTGAGGTTGAGTCTCTTACGGGTTGTCTCCCTTTCTGGTTTCCTCTTGTTTCATTTTTCCCTCCCTTCCCCTCTGATCCTCTGTCTTGTTTCTCAAATTCTTCATATCAGTGAGATCGTATGATAACTGTCTTTCTCTGATTGACTTATTTCACTTAACATTTTACCCTCTAGTTCCATCCACGTTGTTGCAACTGTCAAGATTTCAGGGTTTTTTGATTTCTGCATAATATGCCTCTGTGTGTGTGGGTGTGTGTGTACCACATCTTTATCCATTTATCTGTTGACGTACATCCAGGCTCTTTCCATAGTTTGGCAACTGTGGATGTTGCTGCTATAAACATTGGGACGCATGTGCGTCACTACATTATCTGCTTGTTTACTGGTGGTTTTGCTTCCTGTTGCTTCTGGCAGCTCAGACCTTCCTTCTAGGATTAGTGTCCTTCTTCTTTGCAGCTTTCTAAGATGCTTAATGTGGCTTAGATCTTCCATGTTCCACTTGGAGATATGTCTTCTGGTAAAATGGGAGATATCCCCAAGCCTGTCACAGAGCTGGTTCAGGGGTGGGTGGGTTCAGGCTCTGTTCACAGCTATGGCCAGTTTCTGTCTAGAAAACAGCACTCTTGGAGCAGACAGCGAAAGCAGCTTTCTATTTTTTTTATGACCAACAGCTCCTCAGTGTTTCTTTGACATTTTAAGCAATCTTCATGTTTCCAATCTCCCTTTTTGCATTTCATTTTCTATTGCTGTGATCTTTGTATTTGGAGTGATACATATAGACTGTGGCCTTAAACAGAAAACCTACATCACATTCTTGGTATAGTCCAGTAAAATCTCATTAAATAACCTCTGAGCATTTTCAGACATAATCAGCATTTATTATTTTTAAACACAGAAACAGTAATGTCTTGGTAAAGAAATAAATAAACAGCACAAAGCAAATCTGTTCATCCAAAAATAATCCACAAAAAAGAGTAGTCTGGAGGAATATTTTCGCCTCATTCACATGAGAAAAGATTCTCTCCATAAATGACTTCTCAATACCTTCATTCTGTTGCCCGTAATGTTTGATATCATGTGGGGAAATTGGAAAATAGGTCTTTCTTATAGAATCTTGTGATAATGAGGTTTATTCATATTTAGCAGCTACTTTACCAAAATAATACTTTCTGGCTTTATTGGTGAATTCTTCTGGTTATTCATTAAATCTGAAATTATGAATGAGTTTGATATAAATTAAAGGTAAGCTTATTAAATACAATTTTCAAATTTATTTTTACAGTTACAGTGGTGAATTAGGCCTTCAGATTTTGACTGCCAAGCTGTGCAGATTCTGTTTCAAGACCATTTACTCTCTAGCATGAGAAACGCTTTCAGTTCAAAACACAAGTAACTGCAAGCCTTTTATAAGTTTAGGGAAACTTAGGATTCATCACATGTGATAAAATGATAATCATAAAATAAAATAAACAAAATGATGGGCTGCCTGTATGGCTCAGTTGGGTGAGCGCCCAACTCTTGGTTTTGACTCAGGTCATGATCCCATGGATTGTGAGATCGAGTCCGATGTCTGGTTGCATGCTCCTGTACAGAGTCAGCCTGAGTTTCTCCCCCTCTGTGCACTCTCTCTCTCTCTCTCTCATAAATAAATAAATAAATAAATAAATAAAATTATTACTGAACTTGGCAACCACATGGCCCTGAGATAACTGTACATATAAGAAATTTACATTCTTGTAATATGCTCCAAACAAAAGCTTTGTTACTTTTTCTGCATTTATTCTTTAAAATGAGATTTTCAGTCATGGCTTATAATTTTAGAGGCATTTCATTTTTTATCTTATTTTTACAATGAGTCAGGAACCATCAGCTGCTGGCTCTGACATGACAGATTGACAAAAATCCAGTTAAAATCCGTGCATTTCAACTCTGCTAGCAGTGCATTTGGAGTGGGGTGAGGGAGTCTTCTGGTGCTCTGTGCTCTAAAAAATGTTCTGTAAACCCTATTCTATGTTTGAAGTAATACAGACATTTCTAAGTCCAACTGCCTTTTAGTGTTGGTGGAGCTGTTTTAGGGCAGTAGCTGGGTTATTTCCAAGCAATGGATGGTCTTATTCATGCTCTTTCTTTTGCTGGTCTGGAGGGAGCTTCCAGCTCAGCAGGACCCCATCACCTGAATGAGGGGAGTTGGGATGTGAAGGTGGTTGAAGAGATTTCTCTTGTGTGAAATAATTTGCCATGGTTTTATTTTCCTGACTATTTTTTTTTCTATATCTGTTCCCCATATTCAATCCTGTGTTTTTCCTCTTCTATGCCTTGTCTCCTTCTATACTGTGTCGGTGTGTGTGTTCTCCTATTAACTAGTATATTGCCACCATCTTTAATATTCCAGTGGACCATGTTTAAGTCCTACCAAACCCCTTTACAGCACCTCCTCGAATATCAAACCTGCCTGAAATCAGGCTGCTCCTTTTTATCTAGGCTATAATTGCATCTCCATACCTGCATATGGTACCCTTCATGGTAACAGCATGCACCACACTCCTGTAGACTCCTTCCCCCGGAGTGCTCGTCCTTCAGTCATTGCTGTTAAAGGCCAGTATTTATGGTGATAATGGCCTTAGACCCTTCCTATTATGAGTATATCTGGAGGAAATAAAATCAACATGAATGCATCCCTATATAAAATTTCTTAATTTTTTTCTGAAAAAAAAAAAGACTTTATTTTGTTTGCACTTCTTTTTGTACACCGTTAATATTATTCTCCATTTATTCATTATATGGTGATTCTTAGGTAGAGTCTTTCCAAGAAGTGTAGTGTGGAGACATCTAGTGGTCTTTCTGAAATATTCAGTTTCACCCCATAAATGTCATACTGGTTTATCGTATCATAAAAATGACGTGAATATATGTCGTTATCAACATAGGAAAAATATGTGTAGTTTGTTCAAAAAAACGCAACCATAGTTTGCATCAGATGCTTCGGTAAATGCATCCAAAGCATCAACAATGAGGGCCATCTTCAAAAAAAGCAAAGCAAAACAAAACAGAACAACAAAAAAGACAAGTTGCCTTTTGTGACACACAAAGTTTTCCACTGATATGATGTAAATTTCCAAAGCAATATTTAAGTAACTTCTTATCTGACCTGGAATGTGTCAATGCTAGGAGAGTAAAACTTTAAATATTGAATATTACTTTGCAGTAATAATACAATTTATTTATAATGCAATTTATTTGATAAGTGCTTTGCGTATGTTTATTGGATGTTTTATAGACATTCATTTGATATTTTGGGTGAATTTACTTACATAAAATGAAATTCATGTAACAGAAATTGGAAATTATAAATTCAGCAAATAATATTTTAAATGAATAAAAGGATATTCAAAGGTAAATTTACAAAATAATATGAAAATAACTTATATGTATTTAAATATAATTTCTATATTCAGTTTTAAGGAAGGAGGGCATATCTAAGTCTCTGTTAACAAGCATAAAATAATCTACTTTTCAAATTAGATAAATCATTCCTATGATGTGGTACTTCATAAACATGACTTTAACTTTAAAATTGTTCAGAATAATTTGTGTCTAAAACAGTTTAAAATTCCATTTACAAGATAATTAATAAAAACGAATAAAACAGCACATGATTATTATGTATAATTATTATACAATTATGATAACAATTTACATTAGTTGAATACTAATAAGAGGCAAGCCATGAATCTCATGCAACGCTATGAGGTGAGTTCTAATTTTATAAAGTCTTAGCGGAGATCAGTAAGAGGTAAATTACATGTCCAAAGCCACATTAAGTTCTAGAATAAAAATCAAACTTTAATTTTAGCCATATTTTAACAATGATAATTTAGTTATATATACTATCATTATAAAAATTCTTACTGATATTTGAAAGGTAAAAATCTATTTTGTGGGTATAAAATAATTATATATATATATATATATATATATGAGTTTTTATTTGATAATAGTATTTGGTTAGCATCTTAAATTTAGCAATACTCTACTTCTTTGTAAATTCCAAATGAAAGACAGACTAAGTTGAAGTTTATAAGATTAAAAATGAGGATTGACAAATGTTTATCTTTCTCTCTGGCAGATTGGTGTAACTATAAAGCAGAGTGAGAAAAATCCATACAGGCTTTAGGGTACTGAATTTTTAAGGTTTATTGAAATAAAAATAGAAAGAACAACAAGAAGACAATCATGTGCCTTCACTATCAATCCCTAAATAGTAGATTAGGTGTGGAAAATATAACCAGGAAGTTATACCCCACTCTCCCTCTAGGGCCACACTGTAAATGACACAGAAAAATATATTAATAAAAATATATATTACTCTCCCATCTTCTTTTTTTATATTTATATATTCAGAAACCTAAAGAAGAATCCTAAAAGTCAGAAAGTTAGAAAAAAATTGAGAAAAATCTGATAGCAGTGATCTGAATTATGAGAGAATAAAATTTTCCTGGAAAACATTTTATGTAGTAGCATAAATAGAAATGCAATGGGCAGGGCGCCTGGATGGCTCAGTGGGTTAAGGTGCTGCCTTTGGCTCAGGTAATGATCTCAGGGTCCTGGGATTGAGTCCTGCATCGGGCTCTCTGCTCGGCAGGGAGCCTGCTTCCCCCTCTCTCTCTGCCTGCCTCTCTGTCTACTTGTGATCTCTCTCTGTCAAATAAATAAATAAAATCTTAAAAAAAAAAAGAAAGAAATGCAATGGGCATTGTAGTTTTCTCAAGCTTTATTTAAATAGTTAAGAATGGAAATGGCATATTGCTGGATGCATGGAATAAAAATCAAATTTCACTAAATAAAGGAAATGTTTAAGTAAAATTATGAGTTGGAAATGAAAGATAGAGGGGCGCGTGGGTGGCTCAGTGGGTTAAGCCTCTGCCTTCGGCTCAGGTCATGATCCCAAGGTCCTGGGATTGAGCCCCGCATCAGGCTCTCTGCTCAGTGGGGAGCCTGCCTCCTTCTCTCTCTCTGCCTGCCTCTCTGCCTACTTGTGATCTCTGTCAAATAAATAAATAAAATCTTAAAAAAAAAAAAGAAAAATAGAAATGGAAGTCAGGTAGGAAAGATCCAACAACTAAATGATTATCTTGAATGGTGTCCAGGAAGAAACAAATAAAGATATAACAGAAGAAAATATTTCTCAGCTAAAGAAAAGTCAGTAAATGCAGACAACTGAATATGTGCTGAGATATAACTTGGTGCTTTTAATCATCAAATGATAATAGTTTCTTGTCATCATGTTTGAAGTGAAACTTTTTTGTATTAACCACTCAACATTCATCATAATTTATTATATAAGTAACTCTATCATTAACTCTAAGCAAATGGAGTTTGTTTTTCACTAATATAATGAGCATCTTCTTTTTTCTTTTTTTTTGTGGGGGATTTTATGGTCTTTTAAAAATGTGTATATAAGTACAAGTATTGAACAAGTATTGTAAAAGATTGTGAACAAGGCTAAATAAGTCTACAATAAATACATTTAAGGTGGGTAATGAGTCAGTAGAATGGTTTGAAGACCAGGAATGGCTAAAGTGTAAACTGTCATCCTATCCAAGACAAAATAAAGCAATTTGAAGTTTGAGCAGTCATAAAGCACAAGCTAATATGTATGCCTGTCTGTTTATAGGTGTTCATTGAGTGTCATAACTCTGATATTCAGAGTGGTACTTGCTAAGAATTAGGTAATACTGAGGAAATTGTTAAATAAAGTCTTTTTCCTCTGAGATCTGATTCATTTCAGTCGATCTGCTTTTAATAATACATATAGAGAGAAATTTATTCTTTTTTTCCAATGGGCTTTATCAAGGAGCATATAATACCAAATAAACACTTAAAATTGTTTTAGATTTGTTAAACATGACTATTCCTGGTAATTGCTTTCGTTTCTGTTTTTAAACACAAAATCTGATAACTACTGCAAAAATACTGATTTATTTTGATTTCACATTTTATATAATATAAAAGTCACACCGTTAAAAAGGAGTTTGGAAAGAGTGGGGTTGATATAAATGCTACTGATAAGATATCAGCATTAAAAAAAGCTCAGTAAGAATAATGTTATATCAAATGGCTATAAAATTAAATTTTAATTAAAATTATTTAAAGTGTGTCCAGATAGCAACAGTTTTTCAAGGTATAGAATTAGTTGGTTTTGAATGCACATAGAAATATACACACTTCCAGGTTCTGAAAAACAAATTGTATCCTTTCATTCAACAATATTCATTACACTGCTGTTTATTTATTCGTGTTACCATGTACCAATCAGTGTTCTAGGCACTAGGAATATAGCAGTGAACATAGCGGGCAAAATTTCTTGCTGTTCTGGAGCTTCTTCCTAGTAGAAGGATTCATTCAGAAGACTGAATCAGCCCCTAAGCAATGTCTGACACATCACCACTACTCATTAAAGACTGACTGGCTGGGGTTCCTGGGTGGCTCAGTCAGTTAAATGTCTGCCTTTGGCCCTGGATTGTGATCTCAGGGTCCTGGGATCAAGCCCCACATCAGGCTCCTGGCTCAGCAGAAAGTCTACTTCTCCCTCTCTCTCTGACCCTCCTCCCCACTTGTTTGTCCTCCCTCACTCACTCTCCCAAAAAAGTGGCTGACTGGCTGGCTAGCTGACTGACTGATGGATTGATTGATTGATTGATTGACAACTGCATGAAGACCACTTCATCTGCCATGGTCACGTTCACTTCTGTATTCCTGTACCATATACCTAAAAACTTCTTGGAGTCTAACCTATGCCTCTGCTTCTTGATATCTCTTGATTAATATCCTGTCTTCTCTAGTGGGTTCTGGGGACAGGACTGCCACTCCAATGGGTTTAGAAGGCAAAGCATCAAACCACAGAAGACTATCTTCAAAACTTAAGATCTCATAGTTTGTCAAATAAGTTCAAATATGTCTGAGGAATTATACTCAATCTGATTCATGTTTTCAATAGAATTTTATCCTTTCATTTTTATCTTTTCAAACATTTCAACTGTCATAATATTCATCCGCTTATTTCCATTTTTAGAATGATTGAAGGTTATCTTCTTGGGCCAATCATAGGAAATTATTCACAATTTGATAATTATTCTTAGTGTCATATGAAATATAATGGGAGACTGAAAACTTTGCTTAAGTAGAATAAGATCAAATTTTCATTTTACCAAATTACCTCAATATTGAAATAAATTTTACATAGCCAATTTGCTTTATTTTAGATACATATAACTTTCTAAAATAAAAAAATTATTACCCCAACCATTCAAAAGAGAAGAATTTATTTTTATAGTGTATGATAGAAGATCAATAATATCATAAATAACAAGTTGTGTCATATATAAATGATAAGAATGAGCAAGTTGGGTAATGATTTCATTAACTCATTTTAATTGTGACTGGGAGAGATGAAGAAGCAGACAATTTGATGTATGTGTTGAAATATTTTGTGTTAAAATATAATGGGTTGTGAATTATATTTCTGAGAATTACTTTTGGATTCCTAGTGAGATGGTGAATTGCTTCCTTATGCCAGGAAAGTATGACACCAAAGCAACGCCTTTAATTTGTAGACCAGTAAATAATAGCCTTGGACGTGGCAGTTTAAAATATTTTAGACAGAACTACTACAAATATGAATACTTTGGTAAAATAAAATGTTCTGTCTTCAAAAGTGGAGTTATATTTAACTAATAATCATCTAAGCAGTGCATTAGGAGTTTTTTTGAGTTTTTATTTTGCTGTATATTTAGCTGTAGCACTAACTTTGCTTATCAGATGAAGGTCCTAGAATGTCAGTAATATAAATATTCCTTCCTGGACTGTTTATGTACTTACTTATATTGTGACTATATGACACGTGAGAACAAAATTGGACTCAATTATAAGCTCAGGTAAATTTGCTTATTGTATCTAATTGACTGCATGGATTCTCACCTTTGAAGATACTTCTAAGGACTCTTGGTCTTTAACTCTAGAATGAGTTCTTAGTCTTCTTTGGGTGGGTGTGGGTGAAGTATTGTGGGCGAAGTTGTGGATGAAGTATTCCATTTTCAAATTAGCAAATAAAAAAATACATGATAAATCAATACATTCCTGGATCATATTCTGGTAGGACCCAGAGAGATATTTTGAGCACAAGTCTGTATATTTGATAAGTTTGTCATGCAGGTGAGGAGAAGACTAGAAACTAGAGGCTTGGGCTTGGAGGATAGGACTGACTTTATAATATGGTACAGTCTCTTGAGTCAGAGCATTAGGGTTCAAATTCTGAATTAAACATCCAGTAGCTATGTAACCTTGAGCAAGTTATTTCATCTCTATATGCCTCCGTTTCCTTATCTATGACGTGAGAATACAAACAGTACCTACTTCAGAGTGCTGTGGTGAGGATTAATTGAGGACCTAACAAGGGTTTGGTACATGGCAAGTGATAATATGGTATTTGACTATTATCACCAACATTATTATTAAAACTATACTACATGCAAGATCACTTTCTAGTTGTTTAATGAAATAGAAAGATGAAGAAGTCCTGATCCTTGCTCAAAGGAAGAATCCCTTAATTGCAATTATGATTATATGATCAGATCAGTGTCAACATCAGCATTTATATCTTCTCCAGAAAAAATTATGAAATAAAAAATAGTGAACATGGAATTTTAATCAATCAATCACAATGCACTAAAACTAGAAAAATTTCCAAGAGTAGTATATTTCACCATTTGAAGAATTGCTGAAATAAATTAAATACCAACAAAATTAAGTTGATTAAAACAAACAAAAAAAAAAGTAAGAAAAAAACCAAAACCCAGTAAATGCACAAAAGCAGATAGCTGAGGAGGTAAGATTAGTTTCAGAAGGCATGAACTTAGAGTTAACACAAATATGGAGAATGTGGGATTCCTGAAGTAATCAGAGGGTGATTCAGGAGGGAACTGGGTATGTGCTCATATTCCACTTTCCATCTGCAAAGAATGTCAAGAAAGTGTGGCATTGGCTTACAAGCTATGGAAGAAAGTGCAAACATTATTTAGGATGGGAGAGGACATTGTAGGGGAGCATCCCACACTTATAAACCCAACTTTCCTCCCCCACATTCAGAAGTGGTTGACTACAATAATCAGAAGCTTGTGCACCATGTTCCAATATAAATACAAATAGATAAATAAAATAAATATTATGTTTAATTCAATATCATCTCAGTCACTATAATAAACAGGGAAAAGCTAAAACCAGAGGAAACTTGTATAGCATAGTCATAATCATTATACTCAATTAAAATTTATATTATATCCATAAAATAAGAATAGATTCTTATGAAAAATAAATAATAATACTGGAAACACAATGTGACATGTAATCATCTTATTAAAAACCAATAAAGTAAATGAGTGGGATAGAATTGAAAAGTAAACCTGCTATAACAAGTAAAGTAAGTGTAGAAAACAGAATGAGTTGCTAAAACAAAACAAAACAAAACAAATTTATCAAATTACTATGTTGTACACCTGAAAGTAATGTAACATTGTGTGTCAATCACACTCAAAAAGTTAATAAGAAAGAGGGAACAGAAAAAAAAAAGGGAAGCAGGAATATGATATATAACTTCCATAGTGTTTCATAAAAAGGGGAACAAAGACATGAATTGCATGATTTAATAAACTGAAGGGAACATGGGTGCTTGGGTGCTCAGTGGGTTAAGCCTCTGCCCTCCGGCTCAGGTCATGGTCTCAGAGTCCTGGGATTGAGCCCCGCATCGCGCTCTCCACTTGGCAGGGGCCTGCTTCCCCCTCTCCTTCTGCCTGCCTCTCTGCCTACTTGTGATCTCTCTCTCTCTCTGCCAAAGAAATAAATAAAATCTTTTAAGAAAATCGAAAGGAACAATAGAAACATGATACCAAGACAGAACCCTCAGCTCTGTTCTTATTTTTCAAGATCACATTGGCTCTTCTATACCTTTTTATTATTTTCATGGAAATTCTAGAAATAACTTCTAAACCCCCCCCCACCAAATGACTTGGATTTTGAGTAAGAGGGTAGATCACATGTTAAGTGTTCTTGCCACACATACACAAAATAGCAATAATAATGGTAATGGGTGGAAACTATGAGGTAATGGATATGTCTATGACCTTTATGATGGTGATGGTTTCATGGGTCTATACTTCTTCCCAAACTCATAGAGTTATAACATTAGCATGTACAGCTTTTTATATGTCAGTCAAACTTCAGTATAGCAGTTTAAAAAAGAAAATCTGAAGACACTAGATCACTATTCTGAGGATATTTTAGAAAAACAATCAAAATTAAGTTTAATATTAGTATAAAAAAGATAGCTTTTTCTTAATTATGACAATATGGTGGCAAAACAACTTTCAGTTATATCATGAGCATGTCAAAGAGATTATTGTAGTTCTTGAGCATAATATAACTCTCTAAATGCAACAAGGTTTAAATAAATGGTAAATTAATCAGTAACTGAATAACTCAAATGAAGTGTACAAAATATTTAATTCCCTTTATCACTTTGTATGTCCATATAATACCACAAGTTGAAGCTTGCAGTCATCTAGAATATCCAAGAGAAAAGATTTTATTTTTAAAATTTTTTTTTAAGATTTTATTTATTTATTTGACAGAGAGAGATCACAAGTAGGCAGAGAGGCAGGCAGAGAGAGAGGAAGGGAAGCAGGCTTCCCGCTGAGCAGAGAGCCTGATGCGGGACTCGATCCCAGGACCCTGGGATCATGACTTGAGCCGAAGGCAGCGGCTCAACCCACTGAGCCACCCAGGCGCCCCTATTTTTAAATTTTTTAAGATGTATTTATTTATTTGAAAGAGAGCACATGAACATGGGGCAGAGAGGGGGAGAGGGAGAGGGAGAGAGAGAATCCCAAGCAGACTCCCCACTGAGAGCGGGGCCCCATGCTGGGCTCCATCTCAAGACCCTGAGATCATGACCTGAGTCAAAATCAAGAGTCGGACACTCAACCAACTAAGCCATCCAGGCATCCCATCCAAGAAAAAGATTTTAAAGCTTTTTACTAATTTTAAAAATAAATTTGACAGTTGTTTTAAAGTAGTCTTTAAAAATTTTAACTTGTCTTCCTTCTACTTTCCTATCCATCTCTTATTGTAAAATGCCACATAATTGATAAATGTAAAATAAGGTTCTGTGTATTTCTGGTTTTAAAGTATAAATTGTTATGATACTATGTTTCATCATACCCCTACCTATTTGGCAATGGTGACACGATAAAAATGTACAACAGTTAACTAAGCTAGAACTTATCAAAAAAGAAAATAGAAAGCAAGAAGAGAGGCCTTTTGATAAGCAGAGATAATGTGATATATAAAAATATGGAGAGATAAAGAGGAAGAAATTAAAGGGAAGAGATAAAACATCAAGAAGTAAACAAGGTCAGAAAATTGTAAAAATAAATGATCATTAAGGGAAACTATGTATTCCTTACTTATGTTTGTGGTCTATATATGTTCTAATTAGTGAGGTGATAATCACTATAAATAAGGATTTAGTCCATAATTGTAAAAGTCATAGGTAATAACTTTGATTATGTCCAAAGGGATGAGACCCAAGTTATCCCTTTCATAGATTTCTACTCATTTTGTTACTTTCCAGAAGCAATGGTTATCAGGCTGTTCAAAACAAAAAGCAGACCTTCAGTCACAAGACAATAACACGTAGAAGAGGTACCCACATATTTGTGAGCTCTCTTGGGTGTTAGTATCATAACTTCTTGCATAGGCTACCCTCTGCAAGTGCAGACACTACCCCATAGGAAGCTGAAGGAAATGCTTCTAGAGCCAGTCATAATGCAAGCTCTGAGGTGTGACTGCCATTTCCCAAAGCAGCTGTCATTTGCTGAGTTGGAAATGATCCAATTCATATAGGAAGCTTGAATTTTGGACCCAAAGTCCCTAGATGAGTCTTATTATTGCTGTCATGGTGGTGATAGTATTGGTGTTTGCTAAATTTGCTTTTCTCCAAGAAAAGCACAAGTGTCTAGCAATTGCCATTCAAAGGGAGAAGTATTTCGCGTAATAAATTTAGGGGACTGGTAGTTATTGAATCCTAGATTTGGGCCTTATTTTTCCTCTTCATTGGCCCATGATATGACAAAGACACCTGAGATATAGTCAAAATTGTTTCTAGTTGATGTGTGCTTAAGAAGGCTAGTTGTTTTCTTTGTGGGCTGTGCAGCTGTTGTTCCCTATGCCAAAGAACTACAGTGTCATTTAGTACTTGATAAAGTCACAACAGCAAAAGATGAATTTATATTCAACCTCTATAATATTTTGTCATGTCAATTAAATTGTGTGTATTTACATAACCTTTAAAATCAATCTATCCTTTGACTAGCCAATTCTGTGGCTTAAATAAGATTCAAAAATTCATCAATTCAACAAATATATATTGAAAATTATTAGTTTGTCATGCACTGTTCTATGACCTTAGGAAACATGCTGAGTAGAGTAAATATTGATTTCTCTGAGAAGCACATGTGACTACCCCACTTCTTCGAACTCCTGATACGTGGCTGTGGTTTGGTTCACTGCTGCTGATATTAAGTGTGGTTTTGTATTTACAGTATCCTTGGTGGGGCTGTTTCATAGGCTGTTTGTCCTATGATTACCGCACTGTGCTATGCTTCACCCGTTCAAGTTTAACTTCATCCTTTCCACGTGTCTGTGATAAATCAATTACAGAAGTACAGAGAGGGGGAAACCACCTAAGACACTGATTCCTCATTTTTAATATGTCATACAGTATTAGTACTATTCATCAAAGTTTCATGACTCTTTTCTTACAATTTCTGAAGTTCAAAGAGTTGATTTCATAGGCGTGTGTGTGTGTGTCTATGTGTGTAGAGATTACCATTCATTCTCTATCTAAAATATTCAGAAATGTTGGAAGCTCATATTTGATCTAAACCATGTGGATCCAGACACAGAGTGATAATGGAAGGAAAGACCATTGATGCTTTTTGTCCTTTTTTTAACAAAGCCCTTACGGCACCCTGGTCTTTAAGAAATTTCTTTAAGGGGCACCTGGGTGGCTTAATGGGTTAAAGCCTCTGCCTTCACTCAGGTCATGATCCCAGGGCCCTGGGATTGAGCTCCTCATCGGGCTCTCTGCTCGGCGGGGAGCCTGCTTCCTTCTCTCTCTCTCTCTCTGCCTGCCTCTCTGCCTACTTGTGATCTCTGTCTGTCAAATAAATATATTTTAAAAAATCTTTAAAAAAAAAGAAAGAAATTTCTTTAAAATAAGAAAAAATTACGATGAATTAAAGTACTGTGATAAATGTAATCCCTTGTTTAAATGCAGAGAAAAATAATTTCACTTATGATGAGAATATTCTTTATATGTTTTGTTTTTGTATTGGGTTTGTTCGCAGAACTTTTGAACTACTAAAATAAGAGTTTGCCAAGGTTTTTGTTATGGCTGAGACAACTGTCAAAAACTTGAGGTGCGCCTGGGTGGCTCAGTCAGTTAAGTGTCAGATTCTTGATTTTGGCTCAGCTCATGAGCTTGGAGTCTTGGAATCAAGCCCCACATGGGGCTCTGTGCTAAGCGCAGAGACTGCTTAGGATTCTCTCTCTCCTTCTCCCTCTGCCTCTCCCCCCACTCATACTCCATCTCTCTAAAATAAATAAATAAAATCCTTAAAAAAAATAAAAAAGAAAAAGAAAACGTGATGTGCATAGTCCAACATTATTTTTTTTTACAATTTATAAATGCACCACTTAGCTTATTGTTCCTTTGAATGTTGTTATTCCCATAGCTGTGAACAAGCATCACTCAGTCTGGGCAGTATTATCAGGCAAGAAATTGGTTCTTCAAATTATTGTTCTTTCACCCATAGCCACGCATTTCTTTCTCAGTAGATCAATCTACTTTAGATTACTTTTGGCAATAAGTATATCACTTTTCAAAACCATATTTAAGAAAACAATTCTTGGTTTTTTTAGAAGGAAGTAGTATGGACTTCAGCTGAGCCTGGGTGGCTCAGCCAGTTAAGCATCTGCCTTCAGCTCAGTTCATGATCTCAGGGTCCTGGGATGGAGTCCCACATCGGGCTGTCTGCTCAGCGGAGGTCTGCTTCTCCCTCTCTTTCTGCATTTCCTCCCTGCACATTCTCTCTCTCTCTCTCTCTCTCTCTTTCTCTCAAATAAATAAATAAAACCTGAAAATATTTTTAAAAAGTGCTCTTGCTAAAGCAACAAGGGTCTTGATATTCAATCCAAGCATTTTAACAAGAGAATGATGGCTATGTACTTAACTTGATTCATGCTATGAGATGTGTCTTAATGCTGAGATTTTGATTTTTAATTCCATTTTTTTGCCCAGTCTATATTTCAAGTTTATTATCTTTTATTTTCTGAAGAGCAAAAGAGTATGAAAATGTGAAACAATTCTATTTTTCTATTCTGAACTTTTATATTCCCTCTAATTCTGTCTGCATACTTTCTTGCTATGTTTTATCAACTACAGATTACAGAAACAAGCTTAACTTTCCAACATTCTGCCTGAAAACCACCTTGTCCAGGTCCACAAATTCGGCGAGTGTGTTTCCAAGTCATCTTAGACAAGTGTGCTTCCAATTGTTTCACCTCTGCTTCCTGAATATTTTTTTAAAGATTTTATTTATTTATTTGACAGATACAGATCACAAGTAGGCAGAGAGACAGGCAGAGAGAGAGAGAGGAGGAAGCAGGCTCCCTGTTGAGCAGAGAGCCCAATGCGGGGCTCCATCCCAGGACCCTGAGATCATAGCCTGAGCCGAAGGCAGAGGCTTTAACCCACTGAGCCACCCAGGCGCCCCCTATTTCCTGAATATTTTTTAAATAAAGAGCTGAAATTAGTAAAATAGAAACAAATAAAATGGATGAAATAGTCTTTAAAAAGTTATTTCTTTGAAAAGTCGAATTAATTATTGAATCTCTGGTAAGCCTGATAGGTGCCCCCCTCCGCAAAATCAAGAGGTACAAGTAAACTACTTCAGGGAGAAACTGTATTTACAGATACTAAACATTCTTTAAAAAATAATAGGTTTAGGGGCACCTGGGTGGCCCAGTCTGTCAAGCATCTGCTTTCGGCTTGGGTCTTGATCTCAGTGTGCTGGGATAGCCCCACATCAGGCTCTGCTGGGTGGGGAGCCCGCTTCTCCCTCTCCCTCTGCCTCTCCCTCTGCTTATGCTCTCTCTCACTCTCAAATGAATAAAATCTTTTTTTTAAATAAAACAATAAAAAATTATCGATAAATTTACAAAATAGATGACACATTCAAATACATACCTGGATAATCCTATAACAACTAAGGAAATTGAATCCATATAGAAAACTCTTCCAATAAATGAGACACTAAGCCCAAATGGACTTGATGATTTATTCTCCCCAATATTTGACTAAGAATAAATACCAAATCTACTGTGTTCTCCAGAATGTGAAAGTCTTCTAAGCCTTTCATTACTTTCCTATTCCTTTTTATTTCTTCCTCTGTCCCCCACCATTCTCTCCTCTGCTCTTCCTTCTTTCCTTACTTTCAGTATTTCTTCATCTGGCTGAAACTTGTCAATTTAAAAAGAAAATTGGAATTGTCTAATTGTAAAATTTGGCATGGAAGTCAGTTTGTAATCACATTGTCAATATTTTTCTCATTCAAGACAGTATCCTATAGTTCAACAACGGTGCTTTAATAGTATTTTATGTAGTGTATATTATACCCTATGGAATAAGACCATCTCTTTCTTTTCTTTTAAATCCATTATATATATATAAGAATATATAATTTGTCCGAATTTTCAGTAAAATTCCATTAGATATGTAATGTCCATATACATGCATACATATAGTACTGGAAATATACATAACATATATATAGTATTAGAAATATTTGAAAATTAAAACAAATTAAGGACAAGGTACTAGTGACAGGCCAATGTCAACTTTGACTTTTTCTTCAATTACTTTAAGATTTTGGAAATGTTATAATACTAGTGTATTGAATTAAATGATAAATACTCATAAGGCTGTACATATGTTTCATTTTCTTCATGATTTAGTTTGATTTTCCTGGTAGTGGTTGAAATAAAATTTGGCAGGCAGGGTGGATTAGAAAGAATAATGAAGCACAATTATATTTAATTCAATAATAAGTTAACTTTTATTGAGGTAGTTACATGTAGTTACATGTATGGATAATTGTATTGAATAAATTATTTAACTTACTTTTAATAAATAATTTTTATAATGGATCTTTTGATTTAATTTAACGATGTGGTAATTGGCTACAGGAGAGATATCAAAATTAATTAAAATATTTGGCTACATACATGAATGAATATATCTTTATAACCCAGAAAAATTTTAATTGTACTTAATTTTAATGTTCACTTTAAGTCATTGAACTATAAAGTTGGCTAAGATGGAGAGAAATTATTCACAGAAAAAATTGAATGGAACATGAGTGTTAAAAAAAATTTTTTTTTTTAGATTTTATTTATTTATTTGGCAGACTGAGATCACAAGTAGGAGGGAGACAGGCAGAGAGAGAGGAAGGGAAGCAGGCTCCCCGCTGAGAGCCCACTGCAAGGCTTGATCCTATGACCCTGGGATCATGACCTGAGCTGAACGCAGAGGCTTTAACCCACTGACCCACCCAGGTGCCCCATGAGTGTCAAGATTTTATAAATCAAAAATATATTTGATATTTGAGCAACAGTGGGTTTCAACTGTGTGGGTCCACTTACATATGGACCTTTTTACAGGATAGTACTGTAAATGAATTTTTTCTTCCTTATGATTTTCTTAATAACATTTTCTTTTCTCCAGCTTACTTTATTGAAGAATACAGTAGATAATTAATATAACTTACAAGTATGTGTTGGCCATTTGTTTTTGGCAAGGTTTCCAGTTGACAGTAGGCTATCATTAGTTAAGTTTTAGGAAACCTAAAAAATGTAAAGTTATGCACAGATTTTTGACTGCACAGAGGGTTGGCACTCCTAACCCCCACTTTGTTCAAGGGTTAACTGTATTATTAAATTGAATAAAACGTAGGTAGCTTCTCCTATTTTGCTTATTTTTTTTTGAAGATTTTATTTATTTATTTATTTGACACAGAGAGAGAGAGAGAGAGAGAGCGATCACAAGTAGGCAGAGAAGCAGGCAGAGAGAGGGGGGGAAGCAGGCTCCCCGCCAAGCAGAGAGCCCAATGCAGGGCTCGATCCCAGGACCCCGGGATCGTGACCTGAGCCAAAGGCAGAGGCTTAACACACTGAGCCACCCAGGTGCCCCTGTTTTGCTTATCTTTTGAGCAATAGCTTTGGAAGCAGAAAATAGCTCAAAATTTCTACAAACTCTTACATCAGAAAGTTTTGGAGTAATACTTAAATAGCACTCTTGCCATTCACTAACATGTAAAAACCAAATGGCAGAATTAATTCTACTTCTTTTTTAAAAGAATACAATGGTTTAACTCCTATAGAAAATTAGTATTTTCATTTCTCCAATAGTTGTTATATTTTATTTTTGAATAATGGTGGTGATTTATTTTTATTTTCATTTTTATTTTGAGCAGATCACTCAAAAACCCATAATATGGATCATTGCTCATTGAAAAAACATTGCAATGTTCAATAGGAGATTGATTTTTTTAATTCGACAACAATTTATTAACCAGGATTTGCCAGGATTGGTTCTGAATATTGGAGATACATCATTTAATTAAACACCAGGTATCTTAAGCATTTGTGAAATTTATAGTCTACTTGGAGACATGGCCTATATTTATATAGCATGGTAGAAGATCATGCATGAGCTGGAGAAAAATGAAACACAGATGAAGAAGTTGCAAGAAGTATTAAATTTAAATGGATGGGTTAGGATTTGCAATGATGTGGATGGAACTAGAGGTATTATGCAAAATGAAATAGTCAGTCAGAGATAGACAAATACCACGTGATTTCACTCATAGGTGGAATTTAAGAAACAAACAGAAAAAAATGATCCTAGGGGGGAAAAAGAGAGAGGCAAACCTAGAGAACACACTGATCATTACAGAAGGGAGGTGGGTTGGGAGATGGGTTAAATAAGTGGTGAGGATTCAGAAGGGCACTTGTGATGAACACCGAGTGTTGTACGTAAATGCTGAATCACTAAATTTTACATATGAAACTAATATTACACTGTCCATTAACTAACTGTAATTAAAAGGAACTTATAAAAAATAAAAGGATGGGTTAGAGAAGATGCAAAAATAACATCTGAATAAAGATCTGAAGAATGTGAGGGTGGGAGCTTTGAAGATACCAGAGGAGAGAACAATCCAGAGGGAAAGGGAATCCACGTGGGCCTGAAGGAGGAGTGATCTCTGAGTTTATGCTTCATCAAGGAGAGGAGTGTAGGCGAAGAGAGGAAGCCAGGGCCATCATTAGAAGGAAAATGCTGGAAGTGGATTATAGAGTCTTACTGGTCATCATAAATCATCAGCTTTCATTCTGAATGCAATGGTTTTTAGGACGGCAATAAATGACTACCTTTGACAGGACCTAGCTGTGTTGAATACAGACCAAAAGAGGGCACAAGGAAAGGGCTGAATTATTCAGCTAAGAGATGACAGAGTCTTGACCCAGGATGTATCTGTTTAGGTCACTGGACATACTCATGTAGAACTGATAGGATTTTCTGATTAAGAAAAGTGAGTTTTGGGGCTCCTGGGTGGCTCAGTCAGTTAAGCATCTACCTTCAGCTCAGGTCATGATCCCGGGGTCCTGGAGTTGAGCTTCGAGTGAGAACCCTGCTCAGGAGGGAGGCTTGCTTCTTCCTTTCCTTCTAAACTCTCCCCCTGTTCCTGCTTTCTCTCTCTCTCTCTCTCTGAAATGAATAAATAAAATTTTTTTTTTTTTAAATTGAGCTTTAAGAAAAACAGGAATATCAAGAATGATTCTAAGTCTATGCCCAAGGAACTCAAATGATGTTATTGCCAGTACATGAGGTAGAGAGACAGCACAATTAAGCTTCTAAAGTAAGGCCAGCATCTAAGCTTTAGCATATAAGACTGTGATGCCTAGTACACATCCAGGTAAAGGGTGCAAGTAGGTAAGACTGTAGTATGAGTTAGGAAATGAAGCAAAAGGCCTAGGGTAGAGATATGAACTCTGGATGTGCAGGCATATATATAGCATACAAAAACACAAGATTGAATAAAATCACCAAAGGAGTAAATGAAGATAGGGAAAAGAAGAAAGAAAAAAAGTCTGAGTCATCAGGTTCAACTTTAAGATATTGGAGACTGAGAAGGAACAGACAAAAGATAGAGGCCTTTCTAAAGGAAGATTTTCTGAAACTAGGTGAAGAAAATTATTCAAGAAAGGAGAGACTATCTTTATCAAATTCTACCATTGGGTCAATTAAGATAAATACTGAGGATTGACCATTGGCTTTTCAGCATGGATGTCATTGGTGGACTTGAAGGAGGATTTAGTGGGCCTGATGTCAAAGATGAAAGGGAGAAAACGTTACAGTCAGGTGTAACCAATACCTTTGAGGAGTTTGCTGACCAGGGATGGAAGAGGAACAAGTAAAAGAGTGAATGCTAGGCTGGAAAGAAAGAACATTTTTCTTTTTTATATAAGGAAAATAATAGTGTTTGCCAATCTTAAATATCTGGTGGAATATAGAAGAAATGTGAAGGGAGAAGATTGCTTTCAGTTTAATTTCATGTAGGTGCAAAAAACAAGGAAGTGGAATGGAATATTTCTAATTATCTTTCTGTGAATAACACAGAGTAGAAAAGAATAAACCCATAGGGTCATTAGACATCTTCCCTTCCCTTCCTTTCTCTGTAACTATTTAAGACTTCACGGATGTGTCATGAATCAATATACTCTAAATCTACTCATCTTTTATTTTGTATTTTTGTGATACAGTTATCAAAAAACAGTAAATCATGTAGTAGTGTTTAATGGAAAGCAGAAAATAAGAAACTTAGAAATTCAGGGAAGGCAAAATTTTCACCCCAATTGCACTATGAAAAAACTAGCAAGAAATTCTTTTGAGGTCAAAGCATTTAGCAATCCTTAAGTAGTAAAGAATATATTTTGTATCAGTTTCCTTTCTGACATCAATATAGAACTCCCTCCCCCTCTTCCACCCTGTTTGGGGTGGTTTCCCAAGCCATGTAGCTTTCAGTCAGGTTTGATCAATTGGCTGCCCCCCATAGGTGGGAGAAAGGAAAATGTGGTCAAAGTATCTATTTCCCTGTCCTCTCTCAGAAGCCTCCTGCTGTGCTGTCCATTGTGAAGGTTATTACTTCTCCAAGGAGGTGAACTCTATAGCCTTGATGCTTAAATTGTGTTTTATGGAGCAGTATCACTCTGCCAATTAATACTGCAGGCCAGCAGTGAACCGATTACAAACATGATGAGTAGAATTTAGAAAACGTTACAGCAATTTCACAGGGTAAATTTGTATCTGCCAAATCTGATGATACCAAAATTAGACTTGTATTTAGATTATCTTTTTAACTTCATTTTTAGTGGTTTATTTTCTTTTTCCAAATTTTAATTTAACAAATGTCTTTTAATTTATTTTCTTTGCAATTTACTTTAATTTTAATGTATTGATCTTCAACAGACTGGGAATATAGAAAACCAACCAACCAACAAACAAAAAATAAACCCAATGCTTTACCACAGATAGTTTGAGAAGACCTGCTCTATAAGATTCTCACCTTGCAGGTCCCTATGCGTCTCTCCTTCAGACTTATGGCCATTAATGACTACTCAGTTCTAATCCAGAAGTTAGACGCCATCCCTGGTGTCCCCACACCTTCATCTTTGTAAACAGTTTATTTCAAAGAAATAATCAAATGAGCTATCCATTTCCTGCTGGGTACCTAAACTAATAATGAAATTTTCATTTTAATATAAATTGTGTTCTTATTTTTTTTGCTGAATGAATATTCAGTTATTGGTAGAAGTTGAGAGAAGAAAACATAGATTTCATTTTCAAGAGAAGCAAGCCAGTATCTTTCCTGGCTCCCAGTCCTTGTTAGACAAGAAGAAGCTTGTTCATGCGGAAGAGTTTGAACACTGCAACAAAGTGTTTATTATTGTCACTGAAATCCAGAACTGGTCTAAGGGAAGATCAATATATTTTTATCCGAAGTCCATACTGGCCTTTCCCTCACAAAATTCTTCCCTTCCTCATAAAACCAATTTCTGAGCTGAGTGTAAGGTCTCTGAACAGGTCTGTCATCTTGTCTCATACTTGTGTTGAGAGGGAGGGTAGCAATTTTTCAATTTTGATTCTACAGTTCGTCCGAGTGGTTTTCAATAAGACTTGAGACTTGCTGATACTTTTCCTCACTCTGAATCCCCTGTGAGGGTGGAAACATTTCACTATTTCCTTTTTTGACCCATATTTCCAAAAATTGGGTTTCTTTCTAAATCTACTGAAAGATAAAACATTTTCTCTAGGGTCATAAAGAGTTTTATCCAACTGGTTCACATGATAAGGCTTTTCTTCTAAGTATGTTACATTCATGGCTACCCATTCTCTCCAAAACAGACAAAACATATGGCCCACTATTTTGTGGGAAGCATTCCTGCCTTTCAATTCGCCTTTCAATCCAAATGCCGTGATCAGAAATCTCCTTCTCTTTTTTTTTTTTTTAAAGATTTTATTTATTTATTTGTCAGAGAGAGAGAGAGAGAGCACAGGCAGACAGAGTGGTAGAGGGAGAAGCAGGCTCCCCGCGGAGCAAGGAGCCCGACGCGGGACTCGATCCCAGGACCCTGGGATCATGACCCGAGCCGAAGGCAGCCGCCTAACCAACTGAGCCACCCAGGCGTCCCAGAAATCTCCTTCTCTTAAACCACAAGATTACTTAGTGTTGGAGGAGAATCATACCTTTGTCATTCTGGCTTCCTCATTGTTTTGAACATCCTCAACTGAAGTATCCTTATAACATTAACTATTAAGTAATATCTTCCAGAACCCTTTTTCATACCCAAGAGTTTTTTTTTTTTTTTAAGATTTTATTTATTTATTTGACAGAGAGAGATCACAAGTAGATGGAGAGGCAGGCAGAGAGAGCGGGAAGCAGGCTTCTCGCTGAGCAGAGAGCCCGATGCGGGACTCGATCCCAGGACCCGGAGATCATGATCTGAGCCGAAGGCAACAGCTTAACCCACTGAGCCACCCAGGCGCCCCATACCCAAGAGTTTTTGACAATAACTACTCTCTGTGAAGAAGGCAGTGTTTTATGGAACATTAGGACTTTCATTTTATTTTTGCAACTTGAGAGGTGAAACATCACAAAACCGATCACTGATGGGCACCAAAAATACAGATACCAACAAAGTTCCTCTAAGGTACATTTACTGTTTCCAGATGAAGACAAAACCTGAAATATATTTATACCTCTGCTTGTTGGGGAAGCTTATAAGAAAAAAGTGTTGAATTTCACCATTACTTGCAAATCTTACAAATGCTACACTGGACATTTATTTATACATTCAATCTAGACAGAGAAATTAGTGTGTTTCTTTAAATCTCCTGGGCATCATTTCTGTGACTTCCATACTTGTACTATTTGAGAATGGGATCTTTTCAAGTTCCCACACTGTGTTTTTTCATATACTCACCCTAATTTTATCATATACCCACCCTAATTTACATGTGAATATTATCTGGTCCCCACCAACACTCTTTTATTTTTTTCTTTCATCTTCTGGGCAAAATGTTCTGCTAATAACTTATTTCCTAAGACATTAGAAGAATTATGACTTTTTTGTTCAACAAAATCTTTACTCTGAGATCCCAATAGTCACTTAAAATAACCAGCACCTTTACTTGTTCAGTAGCTCTGGTTTATAGTTCAGTCTTTCATGATTTTGCAGAAACCATTATTGGCTTTGTATACTGTGCTTTACAGATAGCTCAGTGGAAAGGGGCAACATGATTCACTACCTCATGTAAACACCACTGATAATTGGTTTGTGCACCTGGCTTTCTCCTGCGCCTCTTGCACACTCATGAGATGAAATACCTCAGAGGATAGTGACTCTGCAACATAGCCTAAGCAGAATTGCCCATTGGCTAAAGCCTATAACCAACGTCATCCTCTTGTGTGTCACATGTTGTCTCAAAAATCGCCACATTGGGCAACATGTTTGCAAAACATGGCTCCTAAGAAAATATAAACAGAAGGAAGCAATAAATAACCAAATAAGAAAACAGCAAAAAAAAAAAAAAAAAAAAAGGTTAAACATTTATTATGCAATTCGGCTCTGACCTATACAATCTATGTTCACAAGTCATATAATGGCAAGAAGATGGAAAAGAGGAAGCAGCCGAACAGCAGCATATACAAATACTTTTTTGGTTTGCAAAGCCCACTCCTATTTTATTTTGCACTTGAAGACCTTGTTTGTCTCAAAAAATCAGCCAAAGGTACATTTGGAGAGTTTGGGGGGAGTTAGTTCAGGAGAGCAACATTGCCAGATGGCTAATCTCTCCTCCGTCCAGGGCAGCTCTCACTGCCTATCAAGGCGTTTCTCTCCAAAAGCTGAGATTGGACTCAAGCAAGCAAACGTGGTTCTAAAGTGCACTGTTACACAGTACTGAGAGACCTTGGTCATCCTCTCACCACATGCGCATGCGCATGCGGCATGCAAAGTGAAAAGGAAAACAGTGGTTCTTTTTTTCCTCCCCTTAGAGGAAGCTTGTGGAATTTGAAGGGTTTTACAGAACCCCCACTGAAACAATCTGGTCTGGTGTACAAAATAGAACTCACCCTATTTACTCACTGTTAGGGTGTATGTAAATTTGGCAGGCGGTTGCAGGTGTAAATTTAACATTTAGGTAATTATTCAAGAATTTAAAAGGGATGGTGCACCAAAAGAAATATGTGCTATACATGACACATTTATTTGCAAATGACTATGAATTAAAGTTCTTCAAATTATTTCAAAAGCAGTGTCCAAACAGGTTTGATGAGATAATATAGCTCAAAAGACATCACATTTTGTGCAGAAATTAATCTAAATCATCCTCGTTAGAGCACTTCATACTTGGCATTGTCTGAATACAAACAAAAATCCATTAGGAATGTTGAGTGTGTATACACATGTGCGAATATGTGTCCATATGTACGCGCGTGCGCGCGTGTGTGTGTGCGCATGTGTGCATGCGTGTAATTCAGGCTCTCCAGTCATGAGGTACAAATACATCTCTAGAATAAAGCAAATACTTAATCCCAAAAGATGCTGGTTTACGGCTTTTCTAGCCAAATAATGCCACAGTTTTCACTTTGTCCACCAGATGGCAAGCTTTCACTATTAATCAGCCAGCTATAGTCCAGAACCTAACGTTTACAATAATTAAAATGATCCCATCAAGAAAAATCTTTGGAAGAGCATACTATCACATTAATCATAGGTAGAAACAAAATTATTTCTGGACATCTCTATTTTGTCTAATTTTTATTTAATCTTTCTTGACTTCAGCCAATAAGTAATTAATCAACCATAAATAAAAACTAAATAGCTCCAGAATATTACCTAAATCCCACCATAATTCTCCATACTTCAGATCACCAATCTACATCGTTTAATTTTATAAGAATCTGGCCACATTGTTTCTATGCTTCCGTGAACATCTTAGTCTTAAATAGTGATTTCAAAATTTCAAAATACAAAATTTCACAAACCCCACATTGTTTCTTCATAATACTCCTTAGAAGCAAATATAGTTTTAATGAGAAAAAAAGAACCAAATAGAGGTTGCTTGCCTTGCTTACAGTGCTTTGTTTACTTTAAGAAGTAAGATCTGCAGGATTTAATATTAGAACAACTAGTCTTTTTAGTTATTTTCGATTAAAAAAAATAAAGCATCTAAAAGTGCAGAAAAAAAGATATAGGGAATAAGGCAATAATCACCAGTATCTCGCTTTATCAAATCTTTACAATGAACATAACCAGCTGCAGTGTTTTTTTTTTTAAGTAAATACAGAAAAATGGAAGACCAGTTGTGCCTTCCAAAACTACTTTCTCTCCCATTCCAGGGGTACTATTCTGAAAGTCATCACCGCTACATCAAATATTTATTTTTCTTGGAAATTTTTATAATTCCCTACTTTAGCATTAATCAATTATATGTATTTTGTTATGATATCATGCTATTTATATGGTTCTGCAACTTTCATTTGCAGCATGTAGTCTGTGAATCTTATTTAAGTTGATACATACCCCCCTGTTTCCTCATTTTAGATAATTATAACATTTTCTTTTCCATCTGTACCACGATTTTAGATGTTCTTGCTAATGGCTATTTGACCTGATTTCTGTTTTATAGAATTGCTGCCCCTCATATGGCTGTGAATATTTACTTGTGGATATATATAAAAGAATTTGTCAATTTTGCTTTGTTTCCTACTTTGGGGTAAATATTTGGAAGTGGAATTTCTGGTTCAAAGTGTGAGTGATTTTCTCTTTAATACATATTCCAATTTTTTCCCTAAAACACATGTACTTATATTAAATTTGGTATCTCTTGGTTAAGAACCTTTCAGAATTTTGTGAATGTTCATTTTAGGCACAGATTCCTTGCTTTAAACCAAATACAGTAGAAAGTCCAGAATATAAACTAGATGCTGTGAGGTAAATTGTGTCCCCCACAAAAAATATATTGATGACCTCACTCTGAGTAATTCAGAATATGGACTTATTTGGAAATAGTCTCTTTCAAGAGGTAATCAAGTTAAAATGCAGTCATTCGACTGAACCCTAATCGGATATGACCTGATAAAAGGGGGAAATTTGAACACAGACGCAGACATGTTCAGAGATGTAAAAGATACAGAACGAATGCCATGTAGGGATGGACAATCGGAGTGATACTTCTGTAAGTCAAGGAATGTCAAAGATTGAGGGCAAATAACCAAAATCTTGGAAGGGGCAGGGAAGGATTCCACTACAAGTTTCAGAGGAGACACAGCTCTGTCATATAGATAGAGCTTTTGAACTTCCAGCCTCCAGAATTGTGAGACACTAAATGTTCGTTGTTCTAAGCCAATAATTACGGGACTTGGTTACTCCTGCCCTAGGAAACTAATGGAGTACCGAGAGTTTCCAGCTCCCAGTTGTAGTTACCAAATACTTACCTTGGTCCTGCTGAGAAGGGATTGGCACAAGTGGTTCAAGTTTCCAATCAACTGACCTTAAAACAGGAAGATTAGCCGGACCTAATTTCACGTATGAACCCACGGCGTGGAGCCAGAGATCAGTGCAAAGTCTCTGCAAGCCGTGGAATGCCAAGGGTTGCAGACAAACCACCAGAAGGGGTAAGACAGGAGAGGACAGATTCTCTCCCCGTAGCCATCCTAGGGAGTCATCTTGGCCAACACCTTGATCCTGGACTTCTCCCCTCCAGATGGTGAGAGAATACATTGTGTTATCCTGAAACACCTAGTTTGTGCTACTTGGTCAGGGCAGCCCAGGGAAAACAGTATCTTACGTGCAAGTGTGTCTGTTTCTGTCAAAGCCATTCCTGGGCTCAGCAGCCTAAGCACCTTGACTCCTTCCCAACTTCACTGCCATCCTCGGTGCTCCCTGAGCTTCTCAGAGCGTGTATTTGAAATACACTGTACTAAACCTCTTCCCTGGAGAAACTTGACATTTTTAAATTGCAAGTTACTTTAGATAAAATGCCTAATTACTTTAATGCAAATTACTTTAGATAAAGTGTATTTAAATAGATACTGGTCAAGTTTCTATTCTCAGTGAAACGGGAAACAGTGTACAGCACAGAAGTTTCTATAAATTAATCATATGGCTTTATGGTGTTATCCAACTAGGTTAGTCTCAATACTATGCAAGGAATGTTTGTGTATTTTCAGAAAATGTGTACATTTGCAAATGGTACTATGGTCTGTGGTTGTGGGAAAAGGGGAAAGGTCAAATTATTCCTAATTTTTAAAAATTGGTCTTTCCTGGGTGCCTGGGTGGTTCAGTCCATTAAGTATCTGCCTTCGGCTCAGGTCATGATGTCAGGGTTCTGGGGTCGAGTCCCTCATCAACCACTGGGGAGTCTGCTGCTCCCTCTCCCTCTGTCTCTGCCACCTGATTCATTCTCTCCCCACCCCCCAAATAAATAAATAAATAAATAAAATCTTTAAAAAAAAAAAAAAAAACAAATTGATCTCTCCTTGGGTGAATTGCTCTTCTGAGGTCATTACCCTACCCCCGAATTAGTCATTGCTTGATCCAGAATTCCTTCTGTCCTGTTTTACATTGTATTCATCATTAAAATTGGCATATAGGCAATATATTTTAGTATGAAGAGCATGAACTCGAGAATCATATTCTGTGCAATCTTGGACAAATTACTTCTATATTCATAAATTTCCCATATGAAAAATGAAGAAAATATGTCTACCTCTTAGACTAAATGACTTAACATATGTTTATGCTCTAAGAAAATCATGTGTCACATATTGTTTGATGGATATTAGCTATTTTTGTGCTTTGCCATATAAATGTCAAAATTATATATTATTAATTAGTACTTTTAAATGTACATATGGGGACTATATATATATTTCTAGTATTTTCTTTTATGCATCAATATAAGGGAACTAAAATATAAAAGCTCATGATTTACTATTTCCACAGAAGTTTTTTTCTTACTATAAATTTGTTACTAAAATGAAAACTGGATGATACATGCCATTTAAGTTTTAAAGATTATGTTATAATCCTTAAAATAAAGAAAAAGCCAAACACACACATAGGTAAATGGGTAACAGACTTAGATGAGACTCATAAACTGTACCAGGTATATATTTCCACATAGGGAAACAGTTCTTGAAAAGGAAAAGAGAACTGAGGTGAGAAATCACCTAATAATGCAGTGTTTGAATGTTTTCATCCATTAAAAAAGTAAAGCAAGAGATTATTATGTTCCCTTCCAATTCTGAAACTATCTCAGTACCTAACTGAAGTTCAAAATAATTAGATTTGCAACATTTACAAGTCTGTCCCCAAGCAGATGTATGTTTTATGTAAAATATATGACTCTTCAATATTTGTTCTGCCTTACCCAGGCATAAAAAATATACACACATTTGAGTCAATATGTCTACTGGATTGTTGTATGATAAATGAAAAATAAAGTCTTATATAAGAGTTTGTATTTCAGCCTCTTTCTAAATTTTGACATTGTATATAGAGGGACAATAATTTTATTCACCAAGCTTCTTATAGAACAATGATGTTTGCTTGGTTCCTAATATCTTACCTTTCTCTGTCAAAAACCAAATAAGTCTCTTAAACCAGAAAGTTTATAATCTATGTTACAATACAGTTTGTGGGAAAGTTCCAATAAAAGCAAGAGGGAAAGGCCCTTGGGGACAGAAAGAGATTTTTAGAGGACATGGATGGGTTGGTTGATGTCCTTCTCAAGGAACCTACTGCAAAGTCCTCCTGGCCCACAGTCTGAGGGCTGAAAAGGGGAGCAGTGCAGCAGGAGAGGAAGGGGAATTTTCCATGGAAACCAATATCGCATGAGAAATAAAGTGAGACCATCTGGGTCTGTGTTCTACCTCCCAGCTGCACGAAAGTCCGTGCAAGCCTGGCTTCAATGGAGAAGGATTTCTGTGTATATTTCTAGATAGAATCGTGTGAAAAAGAAAGAAGTTTCTACATGCCTAGAGAGACCAGTGGGAGAATTTTAACTTTTGGGTTTTTTTTAAGATTTTATTTATTTATTTATTTGAGGGAGTAGATGCAGAGGGGGTGGGGTGGGGACAGGGCACAGGGAGAAGAAGCAGACTCCCTGCTGTACAGAGAGCCCAGCCAGGCTGGATCCCAGCACCCTGAGATTATGACCTCAGTGAAAGGTAGACACTTAACAGACTGAGCCCGCCAGATGCCCCAAGAATTTTAACTTCTTGAGAAGACTTGTAGATGGAGAGTGTTTGTAGGAAGCATCAGCGTATGGGAAAATAGAGACTTGATCGGCGGAAAAAAGGTTTAAAATCTCCAAGGAAAAGAGCCTTCCATCCCCAAAGACAGAAAACAAAAATCGATAAAAGGTCGTTAATCTCATTGGCCTAATCGATATCAATAATTCCAAAGTATATGATCTGAAATCCACATGGAATATATACCCTAGGCTAACATGTTATTACATAAAGCAAGTATTGGTATCTTTGAAAGGGCTGGAAATACTCAGAATATATTATCAAACCACTGAATAATTAAGCTGGATAGTGTAATAAAAACAAAAATAGAAAATACATCATAAAATTGTAAATAATCCTTCAAGTAAAGAAAAAAAACGAGAAAAATTACAAAATATTTTCAACTGAATGGAAATAAAGATACAATATAGCAAAATTTGTGAAACGTAGACCAATGTTTAAAGAATACTTGTATATATAAAAAGAGTTCTTAATTATCATGAAGAAGAGTAGCCTCTTCGATATTCTGGGTTCATGATTAAAAGATGCTCTCTTTGATTAGTAAGCACGATATTTCTCTACAGAATAAGAGAGTCCAGATTCTTCACCAATTCCTGCCACCTTGTCCTTTGCTACCTTTGAAACTCCTCCTATCAGAGGCGAAATCCAACTCCTTGACTGTGAGCTTGCTCACGTGATTTGCTTTAAGCAATGACGATCACGCCCTCTTCAGCCTGAGATCCAGTTAAACCCACTGGAGCCGACCTGAGCCCAGACTACAGCAAGAAACCAAGGTCTCGATCAGCAGTTTGAAGCCCAAAGCTGTGTTGAGTCTCAGCTGACCTACAGACACATGAACAAGTGTGAACGGTCCTTCCTGATTCTTTCAGCCGCTGATTTTGGGGATAATTTGTTACATAATAAATCTGACTAATGTAAATTTCTTTAAAAAAATACCTCGGAACAGTAAACCTCTTTGAATAGTTTTAGTTGATTACAAGTAAGTGGAAGGATTACCAGGCAGTAACCTCTCTTTTTCAGTTCATCAGTATGTACACCAGCTTACAATATTCTAGAGCAAGTATGAATGTTTATACCGAGATTATATGAATAATTTATGTCTATGCATTTGTGCGATCATATTTTAAAATATAACCATCATCTAAATTTATCACTTTCTTTCCAGAACTAAGTGGGTTTTTTAGTGAAAGGTTAATAAAACATTGAACTTCCATATCTAAAATAGTCTTAAAAAACAAGATTTATGTGCTAAAATTTTCTCTGGCAAAGAACTTACACTTAAGTGGGTATAATGAGGTTGAAAGTTTATTAAGCCTAGCAATTCATTTCAGTTCTAATAGTAGCACTTCTTTCATGCTGATGTGGGGCCACTGTTTTCCCTGTTGTAGTTCTCAACTGAAAAGTAAATTATTCCTTTGTATTCCTTCTAGTAACTTCCATCATTTGTGCTACAGCATGACCTCAACCAGTAGGATTTTCAATTTGTTTTACTAATAAGACATATTGCTGGCGTGCTCTTGGATTTTGTCTGACAAATGAGCTTTGTGAGAACAGGAGCAGAACAAAGAGTCAATACCATTTTTCTTGCTTATTAGCTTCCAAACGTCTCAGGATACAAACACAAAGTGATCTGCAAACTGTTCAGCATATCTCTAATTGATTTTTGTGATGCTCTTCTAGCACTGTCCGTAAGAACCGCAGGGATGGGCTTTCTTTGCCACTCTGATTGTAATTGTATCAGACTGGAAAGCCCAGAATCAGTCACTGATGGACATGTTTTCTTTTAAAGGATACACAAGAGGGAGATAGACTCCCTCACTTCGAAAGCGCCTCTTTTTCTTCCTACTGTTACGATTTTTCATTAGAAATATGCCTCTTAGACCAGCAGAAGGCCAAGACCAGCCCAATGTGATCAAAATTAGGGACTTTGCTCTCAGCCTTCAAAAGGAAAAGGGGTGTCCCATTTCTATTTAAGACTTGAACGTGAAAACTCAGAAAACTGTACATAACCTAAGAAATCATGTCTTCTGCAGGGAACAGGTTGGAAATATGTGGTCAGAATGATATTTGATTTTTACTCCTTGGAACTCTCTGAAACAGTAATTGAGTATAGGTTTCCAAAGTGAGTTTATATAAATCAGAAAAAAAGGTTTTTTTGTTTGTTTGTTTGTTTGTTTGTTTAAGATTTTATTTATTTATTTGACAGAGAGAGGGAGAGATCACAAGCTAGGGCAGTGACAGAGGGAGAGGGAAATGCAGACTCCCCGCTGAGCAGGAAGCCTGACGTGGGACTTGATCCCAGAATCCTGGGATCGTGACCCAAGCCGAAGGCAGAGGCTTAACCGACTGAACCACCCAGGCGACCCAGAAAAAAAAGTTTTAACAACAAAAAAATCTAAATTGGGTCAAACTTACCATTTTGTAAAAGGAGTTTTTAAATTTCCTTGAAAAGTAGATATTACTATTGGGGCATTTTTTAAGCTGTTGCTTGTGTTGCCCGGAATGAAATTCTTGAATTATTTTCATATTTGAAAAGTATTTGTCCATTCAAGTATTTGCCTTTTTACTTGAGAAAAATTATAACATTTATTAAGCTGAAATTACTTTTATGTAATTAAACGTCGTTTTGAAGCTTATACATACATTTAAAGGAGCGCTCATAAGAAAACTAGATTGCTGTATTAGTCTTACTATGGCTTTCCACCAAAACGTGTACATTATTTTAAAATCTTACTTATTTAATACTCAAATTCTTTACACTATATCACATAAATGTTTTATTAACCTTGAATAATATGGTTTTCTGCATTTAGTATTTTTTTAAGGAGGGAATCATTTTGATGAGGAAACAGAAGGCTGACTGAGGACAAAGCAAAAGCTGACAGCCTACAACCTCCCGCCCCGCCCCCACTCCTGGGTGGGACATACCGTGACATTCTTGAGGAATCTCCCAACTATCTTAATGTTAATACCCTGCTAGAGGAAAAACCTTGAGAATGACAGGGCCTCACGGCACTTGGTATCTTGTAGGTCCTCTTTAGCTTTCATATGAAAGTTCCGTTGAAGCCTCCCTTTTTCCTTACCTCCCCCAACCCCATCGTACATAACCTGCCACCCCTCACATCCCTGGGGCCGCAGGTCTTCCTGCCCACGGGTCCTATCCCCCTGCTTTAATAAACTACCATTTTGCACCAAAGAAGTCTCAAGAATTCTTTCTTGGTCATCGGCTCCAGACCTCACCCCACTGAACTTCACCTATATTCTAAAACTTCATCAATTTCATTGTTTTAAAACAAGGTTCAGATTTACTCTGTCCTTACGTTTATATTAAACTTTATTTTAGGCACAATACTGTCACATTTCATATTCTGTACTTAGATTTTTTTTTTTTTAAACTCTTGACCATGTTTACACCAGAATCAAATGCCTGATCACCATCCCCAGATGCTTAGAGGATGTTAGTAAACTATTTGCGCCCTATGTATATTTTTTAAAGATTTTATTTATTTATTTGACAGAGACACAGCGAGAGAGGGAACACAAGCAGGGGAAACAGGAGAGGGAGGAGCAGGCTTCCCGCTGAGCAGGAGGCCTGATGCTGGGCTCCATCCCAGGACCCTGGATCACGACCTGAGCCAAAGGCAGACACTTAATGACTGAGCCACCCAGGTGCCCCTGAGCCATATATTTTGAAACCAAAGATGACCAAGTATGTCTTTGGAGTCACAGCTCTTTCTTTCCTAAACAACTCTGGACAGCTTGGAACATTTTGATTTTTGAAAGCATTGTTTAACTGATTATATTAGGAATGTTATGATAACCCATGATATCATATGATAAAAACAATTAAAGCATGGCTTCGGCATCTTTTAGATGTTAATTTATTTTTCAAAAAGAACAGATAAAAAATAATTCAACGTTATCCAACAATAAATAATTTGCATTCAAATTGCCTATCTTGTAATCTTAACAAATTCAGGATGAACTTTATAAAAATGCTCAGTTTGACCCTTTCCCTTGGCTCACTGCCTTTACATGTTAATAAGATATAGTTTCTATTTAAATAGTCTTATGTGTTTTGAAATCCACATAATCAATCCAACGACAGAACAAGTTATTTCAGGTTATTATGAATCAGTCCCAGTCAAGTGTTTTCCATTTAACATCACTTATTACTTGCTTCAGGGGCTACTCATGGGTGCTTAAATCTCTTGTATTTGGATCTGGAGAACTTTCTTTAGTTAGTGGTTGTCATACTTTGAGGGGATGACCTTTTGCAAGTTCTCAGCAATTAGAATATGGGAAGAAACATATTTCCCTTTGCTTTCCCTTCTTGGCAATGCTGGCCAAGGAGATAACCCGCATGCACACAGATCTTCCTTTTCAAAGGAGAATTAAGTAGGACTGAAAGTGCAGGAGACTGTTCTCCAGCTGTTTTCTCTTACCTATCTCTTTTACTTTCCTTCCTTCCTTCCTTCCTTCCTCTCTCTCTCTATTTTTCTTTCTTTTTTG